>NC_056741.1:947946812-948026812 GCF_019279795.1 Protopterus annectens | reverse complement strand
CTTGACCATCTGAACTGCCTTACCTTGTTCCCAAGTCTGAACCAAATATTTCAGCAACAATCTTCCCAACAAACTCCTTCCTCATCAGTGAGCCACAACACAAATTTAACGAAATTTTGCAAAGCCCTACCATACACCTTCCTTTTAAAAGCTGCACAGGATTCCTGTACCAAGCATCTTATCATTCCAGGCCAACCTGACACACCTCATCCGGCAAAACCAGTGACTCATACCATTGACATATTGTCTGAATAAAAATGATCCCTTTCCCCCTGCAACTTCTCCTGCTAGACCTTCGATGCCATCCAAATTGGAACTAACTCCAGACAGTCAACACCCCTCCTCCAATCATCCATCCATACTGCCAGCCAGGACACCACAAACCATTCCCCCCAAAATATGCCCCCATCCCAATACTTCCTGCCACATCTGCAAACAATTGCAAATCCTCTTGAACAACCCAATCTGCTTGCCGAAAGCCACAGCATTAAACAACTCCAAAAAGGGCAACCCCAATGTTAAACAGCATGCACCAACTTATTAAAGCTCAATCAATGATATTTGTTTTTCTCCCATTCAACAAAAAGGCCACAAAACTACAAAAGGAATGACCCAGGTTAACTGACCAACATGCAGACTTCAAGAGCCCGAAGAGCTCCATGACATCCTTAATCCACATCTTGTCCTTGGATTTCACCCACACAATCTTTTCTTTCAAACATGTTACCTTCGCATCTAGTAAACAAAACAAACCATGGCACACATCCATTAGCAATCCCAGGAAACAATGGCTTCCTTGAGCCTTCTAACTTCTGCCTAGCCAGTGGAACACCCAATTCCTCACATATCCCCAAACACACATGCATACCTTCCAATGCTCCATCAAACCCTTCACCTACTCTTAAGAAGTCATCTAGCTAACATACCACCTTCTGGCTGCCCACCCACTGCTGCTAAATCTAGTGGAGAGCAGTGCTAAACCTCTGAAAGTAGCACAGGCTACTGAGCATCCCATTGGTATAGCTTTGTCTAAGTAAAACATAAACACAACCACCATACCCAACAATGGCCACTCTTCCTCCCAATGGATAATAAACAAAAAACATATTCAATATCTACCTTCACCAACCATGGGTCCGTAAACTCCAAAATGACCTACACTGCATCATCCAAAGAGTCATAACTGATGTTTGCATCATCTGCCAAAATAAAATCATACACAGAATTCTCCTCGGGATAATGCAAAGGGTGAATCAAATAAAATTCCCTGCTGACTTCTAGGAACCAACCCCAATAGAGAAACCTTAAAGCTATTAACAGGAGGCATATCAAACAGACCCAATAACCTACCCGCCCACCATTCCTTCTCTACCAAGCCTTCCAAAATCTCTTCCTTCCCCTGCAGGGAACACAGATTCCTACAAATTGACCCCTCCCATCCCACTCTTGATTTTATAAAAAAAATCCCTCAGAAAACCCATCTATTAATTCGACTGCAACTACTGAATCAGGAAATTGCATAAACAGCTGACACAATCCCTGTACATTAATGGGAAAATGCATTCCCTGGTCTTCCCTTTGATCCACGAAAGGGCACCCCCCTTCCCTACCCCAGAAAATTCCACCTACCACAACTATCCTGAAATCCAAAAAATGATAAAGGTAACCCACTTGATTCAGGCTGCCTCTAACTCAGAATTAACCACCATGCATAAATGCACACCTAACAGTGTATCATTGCCTGTGAACTCATCACACACCGCTCCAGCAACAGGAACAGTCACCACAGCAGCATCCATCACCTATCAAGTCTAGCTCCCTCAGGCCACCAACTGATGCAAACTATAGCTCTTCTGCCTGTGAGACAATGGCCGCCCATCTCTGCCACAAGCTCTGCACTTCAGCTATCTACCAAAAGAAAGGACAACAGTAAGAGCTCTGTAAAAAAAAACATTCATCAGCCTAGTCTGCCAAGTGAGATTGTACCAGCCCTTCACTCTGAGCAGCATTGTTAGTGACCCATATGATACCAATGAACTCAAAGCCACAACTTGCCAGTGGAAAATTATGATCCAACTCCCAGTCTCTGACTGTAACTGTCTCACCCAAACCTGATGGCCACCACTCACTACCTCCTAAGCCCCTGCTTAGTACAAACAATCTATCAAAGCTAAATACTGGGGGACAAAGGCCCAAGCCTCTCCTAGTTCCACTGCCCCTCCATCTGCACAGATTCTATATTGGGTTATTTATGTGAAGCAAGGTGGTGGCAGTATCATGCTTTGGGGTCGCTTTTCTTCAGCTGGAACTGCGGCTTTATTCAAGGTGGAGGGAATTATGAACAGTTCTAAATACCAGTCACTTTTGGCCCAAAACCTTCAGGCATCTGCTAGAAAGCTGACGATAAAGAGCAATTTCACCTTTCAATATGACAATGACCTCCAAGCATACATCCAAATCAACAAAAGAATGGCTTCACCAGAAGAAAATTAAATCTTTGGAATGGCCCAGCCAGAGCTCAGACCTAAATACAATAGAAAATCTGTGAGATGACCTGAAGAGGGCTGTGCACAAGAGATGTCTTTGCAATCTGACAGATTTGGAGAGCTTTTGCAAGGAAGAGTGGGCAAATATTGTCAAGTCAAGATGTGCCATGCTGATAGACTCCAACCCAAGAAGACTGAATGCTGTAATTATATCAAATGGTGCTTCAACAAACTATTAGTTTAAGGGTGTACACACTTATGCAACCAGCTTATTGTACATTTTTTATTTTTTATATTTTTCCCCTAACAGATTTATTTGTTTTTCAATTGAATTGTATAGGATATATGTCACATATAAAGTGGGAAACATTTTGAAATGATTTATTGTGGTCTCATTTTTTATAACACAAAAACCTAGCATTTTAACAGAGGTGTGTACACTTTTTATATCCACTCTGTGTGTGTGTGTGTGTGTGTGTGTGTGTGTGTGTGTGTGTGTGTGTGTGTGTGTGTGTGTGTGTGTGTGTGTGTGTGTGTACATACAAATGTAAAAAGGGGAAATGGAAACAGAGAGTCTCTCCAACATTAAGGGAATTGATTCTTTTGCAAGTGTTATTAGTGATGGAAAAGATGTTTATAAACTGTGGAGGTTGTTTGTTGCACGGAAGGCTTATGAAAGACTAAGTTAATGGCAAATGGCAATTATTGGAAAGATGCCTCGATATCTAGTTAAAATAATGGTCAGGGTTATTTAATTATGATGCCTGTTTATGCTGTTAGTTTACTTAGCTCATCAGTTGCATTTGCATACTATGTACAGGCTGATGTACTGTGCTTGCTGTTGTCTGTGCTATTATGGATGTGGTATTTTATTTCTGAACAAACACCTGTTCTGTTTCAATTGTAGGTGACTGAAATAACCTACAGTATACAGAGAAGGAAAGGGACATAAAGGACAACAACAATGAGATACATGATCCTAGTTTTCTTCATGGTGCTGTCATTTGGTAAGACATATTCAGTGAGGGCTTGTCATTTATTTTAACTCTGTAATTGAATAATGCTTTTTCTCTTCTTTTTATACTTTGTTAAATTGTTCAGACTGTTATAAGAAAGGGTTGGGTTCAGAAGAGATTAACAACAGAAACAAAGAAGAAATAGGGACCTCACTCAAACAAAGAAATAAACAGTTAATAATGACTTCCTCTGTCCAGGAGGGGCATGGGCACGACCCCAGGAGTGAATTTGAAGTCACCTGTCCTTTGATCTAGGATGTGTTTGAAGAGGGTCAGGGAGAGGTTCTGTTTCACATGAATTGGAAGCTTGTTCCGAGAACTGACATTCTCTGATCGATGTATGTGTCTGTTCAGCATGACCTGTTCATGTCAGAGACTAAGTTGAGATCCCTGGAGCAAGTGCCCCTCTTACAATTTGATTTATGAATATGCAGCATTTCCATCAGTGAGGTACATGCAAAAGGAGCCCTGTACTCAATTATTGGTATAATGAGGGGCAAGTATAATGGAATTATAAGAACCTTAGATCTAGATGCAATGCCTTTACTTATAAGATGTACCACACAGAAGGATTTTCTTACTACTGTGGATACGTGGTGTCAAAGTTCAGGTTGCTATCAAAATGAGTATCCATACATGTACCACTTGGTCTACTCTTAGGGTGGTGCTGTCTATAATGCAATCAGCAGGGATGTCACATTTCCCCAAAGGGAATAAGAATGCATTTTTTTTGCATTTAGCTTTAATCTGTGTCTTTGGCACCAATCATTTGTCTGCATTCACCCTGTCTGCAGTACATTAACATCACTGGGGAGTCAATGATTTCTCCCAATTTGCAATTGTTAGTGAACTTGGTCAGCCCCAGGCCATCCAAATTTGCCTGGACTTCTGAAAAATAAATTTAGTATTTAGTAAGGGGCCCAGCACAGAACCCTGTGGTACACCACTGGTGCCTGGTCTTTTGCTAGAGGTAAAGTCACACACTTTGACAGTATGTGGTCTGTCGGTCAGCCAGTTGGCTACCCATCTGGTAATGTAGGGGTTAATTCCCACTTGGGAGAGTTTCTCTATAATACCTGAGCAGCGGGTTGTGTCGAATGTCTTGGCTAGGTCAAGATAGGCAGCATGCTCTGATTTTCCCTCATGCAGGGCTTTGGTGACTTTCTCAAAGAAGTCAGCTATGTTTAACAGGCATGATCTACCTTTAACAAATCCAAACTGGGTTGAGTCAAAAGTCTGGAGATTGCCTATGTTAATAAGGTCCATAATGATTCTTTCCATTTCCTTACAGATGAGGCTAGTCAAGCTTATGGGCCTATAATTCTCAGAGTCACTTGATGGTCTCCTTTTGTGCAGAGAGATTACTGCTGCTATCCTCCATTCTGCTGGAACATAACCAGTTCTTAGGCTATAGATAAACAGAGATTCAAGTGGGTCTACTAGGTGATGTTTTAAGTCATTTAAAAGGCAACCTGGGATGTTGCCTGGTCCCATTGTTGCCACATTTTTGGCCTTGGAGAGCAGAGATGACCTGTTGTCTTGAGATAATAGGCTGCAGAATGGTAGCAGGTATACTTTGGAGGATGACTGGAGGGGATGGGCGGGTGAGATTTTCTCCAAATCTGTCAACTATCAGGTTGACTATTACTTCTGGTTGAGTAAGGGTGGTGCCCTTCACAGCCAGTTCAATGCATAGCTGGGTATTTCCTTTTAGATTTCAGACGTAGTTAAAGAATGCCTTGTGATTATCTTTAGCTAGGGATGTTATTTTTCTTTGTAATTAGCTTTGGAGGACTTGACAAGATCTCTCATTAGTTTGTTTAAGCTAGAGAGGGATTTTTTCCTCTGCTGAGCTAGTTCCCTTTTGTTCTTGAACGTTAGTTTCTTTCTCTTGTTGTATAGCCTGTTTATACTCGGAGTCCACCAGGGTAGCTTGCTTTTTCTGCAAGACCTGTTTTTAATCCAGTGAAGTACAGCTGATTCTATACAACTGCTTAAGTAGTTATATGGGCATTGGTGAACACCTCTGCATAGGAGTCCATGTTATGTGTTCAAGGGGCTTTGAAACTTCTTATACCATCACTTAGTATACTTTTCCTGTTTCATGGTGGGAGATCTATACATAGCTATGATGTGGTAGAGGGCATTGCCTATAGCTAATTGGACATGGAGTAGCTTAAAAGAGTCACACTGTTTGATCAGTCTTGAGGTGTACTTATCCTTAATGAAGATGGATACACCTCCTCCTTTGCTTCTTTCATGCTCAGTTTGTAGTCTAAACTTATGGAAGGCATTGTAGCCCTGCATGGCTGGGGTGCTTTCTGCAACTTTGAAGCATGTCTTTGTGACTGCACAGATGTCAGCATCTTCCAAATTAAAGCGTACGTCCAGGGAGTGCAGTTTCTTGTTTAGACTCCTAGAGTTAAGCAGTAGTACCTTGACTATCTAGAGAAGATTTTGTTATGTTGGGAGGTTGGTTATTTTAGCATTACATAAAAAAGGCGCAATAGGGGTGGCTGATGCCTTTGCCATTATCCAAAAGCCTAGAGGAAACAGGTGCAGACCATCTCTGGCAAAGCAATGTGGTCTGTCAACCATGTCTTTCCAGGCTGACAGATATCGGATTCCCCTTAGACTGACACCAGAACCTAAGCCAATTGCTAAAGTCAATAACTTTTTGTTTGTATTGTGGCATCATCCTTGGAAAAGGTAGAATGCTGCTTAAGACTAGGTTTATACCTGCCTGTGACACATAATCTGAGAACTCAGTTATATCTCTCTTTTTATGGTTCAGGGAGGTACATCTCAAGTCATTTACCCCCACATGGACTAGGACAGAGTCATACCGGTTCTTGTGGATGAGTGGCTTGAGTGACTTGATGGATCCTGCCACCTGACAGGCAGCTAACAGTAATCCAGTCCTTATCCAGCCTGGTGAGGGGAACATCAGTTTGTCTCATAATGGAGTCACCTATGACCAATATATTAGGTTTTGTGGTGTTACACGCTATGGGCTTATTTCTTGAGACATTGGTGTGTGTGTGTGTGTGTGTGTGTGTGTGTGTGTGTGTGTGTGTGTGTGTGTGTGTGTGTGTGTGTGTGTGTGTGTGTTATTATGTGCTTTAGTTGTTTTTTGCATTCTTATGTGTGTAAGTGGTTTCCATTTGGAAAGCCTCTGATCTTTTGGTAAGTTACTAGTAAGTACCTCCATAAATGTGGGTTTATGTGTCATATCCTTACTTACTGTGGAAAGTGTGTGCTGACAACCTATTTGGCATTCAATTTATACTTATGTGACAGCCTTGTCTCCAACTTGAAAGTATAACTACATCTCTCACATAAAGTATTTGCTTGTTTCAGAAGTAAGTGGTTGTCAGTATACATGAGACTATTGCTACATTGCCTCAGGATGCTCATGTCTATCATATTTTTAACATTCTTATTCCTTATATCTAGATTGTGCTCATAAATATGCTCTTTAAATTTTCGTTTGGTTTTTCCCACATAAAAACACAACATTGAACACACTTTGCCCTATGTACTAAACCCATTGAATTATAAATGCAGTGGAATGAAGTAACCAACTTGTAGGTCCCTACCACTAGTGTGTTACCCTCAAAAATAAATTTGCATTGGTTGCAGAGTCCACACTTCTTGGCTGAATTTGAAGCCAGTTTTTCACTACCTTTCAACAGGTTTTTCAAGTTTTTCCCTGTCCTATGTACTATACATGGTCTATCACCAAACTTCTCAAAATCTTTCCGATAATTAGAAAATATTTTCCAGTTCTTACATAGTATCTTACCAATTGCATCACTGTCCACAGTGTAAGTTGTGACAAATGCCTTACCATAATTTTTAGTATTGTTACCTATAGCATGTCTGTCATTAACATCCTCTATAATCTGAGTAGTAGAAGCCCTAAAAAGAGATAGGGTGGTGCCTTCTAACCTTTTAGCACTAACCTCACTACAAATACTAACAATCAATTGCAACAGATACCCTCTTGCCTGAAACATGTCAAGAGGTTTGTTACTTTCTTTCTCAAACATATTGTCATCAGAAATCATTTTAGCCAGATGAATAAATTGTCCCTTTACCACCCCTTTCTTAACATGCCAAGGGTGGCAACTTGTGTAATGCAAGAGGGAATTTGAATAGTGGGGTTTCCTATAAATGTTAGTAGTAAGCTTCTCCTCAACTTGATCTTTGGCTATTAGAACATCTAGGCAGCTAATACTTTCAATGCTATAGGAATAAGTAAATTTCAAACACGAGGTAGTGGAATTCAAATAGTTTACCAAGACAGTTACATATCCGTCATTCATTTTCCCTGCTAAAAAAATAACATCCAAAAATCTGGCCTAGATATTTAATGCCTGTACTTTTGAGCTATTCAGTATGTACTGTTTTTCCCACTGCACCATAATTATATTAGCAAACAGGGAGGTGCAAGCCGCCCCCATTGCTACACGCCTCTTCTGCTTAAAATACTGTCCTTCAATATAAACAAAGTTGTAGTCTAAAATTATTTCCATCAATGTAACTAAAACTTCAATTTCATTAAAAGAATATGTTCTTAAATCCACTAGAAATTCCCTAAACCATTCAAGACCCTGTTGGTGGGGAATAACATTGAATAAACTAACAACATCTACTGTTACAAAACCTAATGCTTTTGAATAGTTAACTCCCCTAAGTTTTGCCAAAAAGTCCCAGAGTCCTCACAGAGATGGTGGTATCTTGCTAAACAATTTTTAAGCTTCAAATCCAAGTATTTTGCCATGGCATGTACCTTAAAAGTACTGGCATTAACAATTGGCCTCATAGGAGGATCCCTCAAATCTTTATGAAGCTTTAGAATGCCAGAAATGGTTGGCACTATAGGATCTTTCACTTTAAGGAAATTCCGTGTTTCCCCATCTATTTGCCCTTGATCAAACATGTCTTGCAAGAAAAAATCTATTTTCCTGTATGCCACATGAATATAATTTCATGTAGTTTCTTCATACATATCATCATTAATGTGAAAAAACATTTTGTTAAAATAGTCTTAAATATACGTTATGACCCCCCCACCTTTTAAAAAGCTTTAAAAGCTGTTTTTACCTTCTGTTGCTGTTATTAGTAGGCTGGCAATGTCCACTGCTAGTCTCTGGCAACAGATCTCATCTTATCAGTGCTTAGGTATCTTTAGAAAGTTTTAAGCACCTCTAAGCACTGTTTGGATTATCCCTGGGATTCATTAATGCCTGCATTATGTGTACACTAAGTATACGCTGTTCTGAGTGAACATGCAAAACAAGCAGAACTCACACTTTCTTCTTCCTAATTTTAGTTTCCCTACTGATTATCTTGCAGCTTTTAATACTGCGGGGATTCATAAAGGTTACCACAAACCACAGACTGCATGTACAATTAGTGTAATCTTTCTGATTGACCAGAAAGCACAAAACATGTAGTAGGGATGTTCCTGAATACATACCGTGTACACTTAGTATAGGTGTTATTGAGTCTGGCCCCGTGTCTCACCCTTGAGAATCACTTAACAGGTTTATCCTTTTCCCAGTTTTGGAGCTTAATCACAGAGCTTCAAGTACAACAAAATAATAACTAGTATTCATCTGTGATGCAATTTGGTATTCTGTCATTGTATTTCTGAATGAAATGCTCACAGTAAAATTTAGACCATTCTTATCATCCATCCAAAGTGATCATTGACAGCAGTTAATTTGGAATACCATTCTTTTTACAGCATATCTTATAAGATACAACGTACAAGACATGAAGTTTACACCCTTATCTACATATCAGAGACTGGGACAATGAATGCAGATACACAACACTGCACTACACAAGAATGGGGTTTTGCCACTGAATTATTCCTATTTGGAAAGTGGCAGTGCAAGATGTTTACTGTATTTAAAGGAAAGAGAAATCAAGTAATATGAAAATTATTTTATTGGCATGACCCTAGCTTGACATGCCTGTGGTGCACGGTGGTATGTTTAAAAACTGGTATGAAGATGATTTTGTAATAAAAAGCAAAGAACTGAATAGCAAGTCAATAGATAATAAGTGTCTGTCAAGCTTCTGATCTGCTATAGGAGTTAATATTATAAAAGAACAAACTGGTAATTTGTTACCCTCTGTCATAATACAAGAGCAACATTCTGAAATTGAAGTGGAAGAAGCATAGCGTTTGTCAGTGCAGGTACTGTGACATTAGTCAATATAGTTCCTTAAAGGGTACTATAGTCATTGTCAACCTGGATGACACCTAGTTCCTTTAGATACTACACTTCTCACATAGCAGTTGCATTCCTGAATCGTGCTTCTAGACCTGGTGGGTGAATCATTGTTAGGTTCCTAACAAGAACTATAGTGGGATATAAACCTTCAGTGTGTTTGTGTGTACTGTGGGGGTATCAAGGCCCAGTTATCTTTGTTCCTACATAATGACTGGAATTATTTTTATTATTCTTCTCCTTATATTCTGCGCACAACTGCCCTTAATCATTGCAGAATATTATAAAGTACTCCTACACATTCTAGAAACTATGCTACGTATTTGCAGGAATGTGAGTCCAATTTTAGCTGTTTTTTTTCTTTCTGTCTTCCTTCCTTGCCTTTTTTATCATCTAGTTCTGATGCTAATGGTCCCTGGATCGGAACTGTTTTTCTCACAAGGAGGGCAGGCAGATGTTTATGTTTATAACAGATGGAAACAGCATTGTAGATGATGGGAAGATACATTTGAGAGTAGGGTTAATTATAACTTTTCATTAGTATACATACAGTTCAACTTGGTTTGGCCTTTAACATGAAAATATCCAATACTTTAAAAAGTCCTGACCTGCACACAATCGCTTTCCTAAAAGTGGCAATAGGATGTACAGCTCTTGGTAAGGCTTATAAAGACTTTCAGAAGAAGCATATTCATATTTAGAAGCTTCATTTGTAGGCATCAAAAAATGCTCCCTAAACCACATTTAAAAATACAAAGAGCATCAAAATGCACCAGCATAAAGTGGTGCATATGCTGTTATACAAGAACTCATGTCACAGTTTAAGCACATTGCTTGTGCACAAGTTAAAAACTGCAGTGACAAACTAAACAACAGTTATTTTTGCAAAATTCAACAGACCCTAATACAATGAATATGTTCCAGATCCTAGGTATCGTCAAGCAATATGTAAGATCTTAGTTTGAACCAAGATGAAACTGATTTTTGCATCTGTCTTAAGTACTTGCACATATCAATGGTGGGGTACAAAAAATGTCTGGAGCGCTGCAGAATAGAAAAGAAAGGCTTGCTGTTTTCAGGGCAAAGTAAAAGCAGTCTGTTCAGTCATTTGTGTCCTAACACTACTTAGCAGATAAGTGAGTTGTAATGTTTTCCCCAATACTCAGAATTGAATCTTAGTACCAAAATAGGCATTGTCCTGGCAATAACACCATAGCCATAAAAGCTTACAGACCAGTCACAGTTAAAAGTATGTTGCGGTTGTCCCTGATCTATTTTCACCCCAGTATATTAACTGTTATATAATCTGCTGTGCCAGGCTTCCCAGTCACCCCATGTCCTACTGACACTCATTGCCCATTATGTCACACCACGCAGAACCCATGTTAGACTCATGTTTGCTCAAACCTCATTCCACTGGTGCCAACTATTAGACTACTTGTGCTGGTTTAGTGGGACAGATATATATGTAGATATTTTGTGCTGATACAGTAAATGTTGACTGTCTGGGTGCAGCAACTCTCATCCTTGTAGATAGAGGACCACAGTTTTTTATACAAATGATCATAAAGTCACAGCTGGATACTGATGGCAGTGTAGTCCTAAAGAACTGCACATTGCTGCAACCTGTGAATTGAAATATTGTTTCTCTACTCTTCTAGATTAAAGACTAGCAGAGGGAATGTCAGTTCAGCCAGATTTCTGAAAATTGCAAGTTCAGAGAAAACAGCTTACACCATCAATACCACAGTATAAGTTATTGGTATTAACAAACTTACATATTATGAGTGTACATTTTATGGCTTTCTTCTATTTGTTTTGGAAACATTCAAAATGATGACTGCATTTCTTGCAACCTGTTTACATAAATTAATTATTCCATTTCAGTGTGGCTATGTGAAAATCTTGTGGTTACACAATACCCAAACTTCATTGCTGGAAGAAAGGGACATGCAATCACTCTGAACTGTGACGTAGTCCAAAACAAGAGTAAAGAAATACATAGACCAGTTTTATACTGGTACATCAAACTCCCTGGTCAGGAACCAATGGTTATACACCCAGAGCGTACTAAAGAGTATGGTGATCGTGTGGAAAGAATCAGTCCTAACAGTCAAACAGACAAATCAGTAAAAATCCATGGACTACGGTTTAGTGATAGCAGAATATATTACTGCATGATGTCATTTGTGTTTAATGAAAAACCTGTATCTAAAGATGGAACAGGAACACAGGTCTTTGTCCATGGTAAGTAATGCACACACTTTTCAGCTGCTGAAAGGTAAGACTCTTTGATGTGTCTAGTTTTAATTTGATCCCATAAATACTGATAATGTATTAGAATATGAAGAACTATAAGTCATAGCATCACTGCAATGATGCAGTTTTCCAGTAGTACTGATTATGTATCACTGCAATGTTAGATAGGTACAAATTGGTCAGGATGCTTTACTTGTGGAACCACTGTATCAGTTATGTTACTGTACTAGTTATTCTTATAAGACATGGGCAGTACCACTGTGTTATCTACTGTAATGCACTGTGATGATGCTTTACTGTAAGTTATACACTGTGTGCAGTGTGGACACATTGCTGTACCGGGGGGGAGGGGGCTTTCTTATCATCTTATTCACTGTAATGCAAGTTTTTAAACATAACAGAAAAATGAACTAAACAAGAGTCCTGTAAGTATTGATAAATATATATATATATATATATATATATATATATATATATATATATATATATATATATATATATCTATATATATATATATATATATATATATATATATATATATATATATATATTAGGGTTGCCACCTATCCTTTTTTTTCTGGACTATCTGGAAATCAAACTGAATGTATGCTAGTCAGGAAAACACTACTCATACTCTGGTGGTGACAAATTTACTGTGTTTTTTTGACAGAAAAACATCGCAAACAAGGAAAAGAGATTGTTCATCCTACCCTTGATGTGACTGTGATGCCACAAAATGGTTTGTGGCCTTGGTCCTGTTTTGCCCACAGTGAAAGGTGGCAACCCTAAGATATATATATATATATATATATATATATATATATATATATATATATATAGATATATATATATATATATATATATATATATATATATATATATATACATATACATATTATATATATATATATATCTATAAAAAAACATAAAATTCAGAACGACATTCCAAGCAACCCTCTGTTTAACCAGAATGGCTAAGTAAATGCTGTGAAAAATAAGACTATAGTAGCACTGATGACTCCAGGGTATGAAGCCAGTATGCTGCTATAGCCTTGAGCTGTGAGCTGTTAGCTGTTGTATTACATTGTAGAAGTCAAGAACAATAGTGACAACCATGGCAATTATTTAGTAACTTTTAACTTTACTGGAAAACAAGTTCCATAGAAAACAATGCCAAAATACATTATATGTGTGAGAAAAATAATTAAACATAAAACACAATTAAACTATGAAAGACAGTACAATCAACATCAGAAACATCCAAACAAAATCCAAAGGCATCAGTACAAAGTAATATAAAACAGTCCCAATAATTTCAGTGAGGAAAAACAGTGAGATTACCAAACCTACAACAATTAAAATGCACTACACAAACACATAAACATGTACTTGCACTTAAACAAAACACAAAAAAAAAACCACAAAATTAACATCAATCAATCTACAGTACTAAAAAGCCATAACAATTTAAGATGCAACTACATAAAACAATGTCCATGACAACAACAACCAATACCAGCACTTACACAAAACAGTAACTAAAAAAAAAACAACCACACAACACCAAAATCATACAGAACAATAAAGACTAGTTAAGCACTATGAGTTTCTGTTGGAATTTGGAGAACCTCATTTCTGTTGCTGGAAATACCAACACTAAAAGTGCAAAGCCATGAATACATACAAACTCCAAGACTGCAATATTTCAGAGTTTACCCTGAACTCTAAGATACAGCAGTCTTGGATTTAATGCATATAAACAGAAGATATGTGAAGACATAAACTCCTTCCTCAGAAGCAGCAGCATTCCTACAAAAGTATGTCAATGCACTGGTAGCAACACTAAATAATTACAATACTGTGTGTATAATCTTTGTAGTCAGCCACTCACAATTACAAATCCCAGAGTTAAAACAAACAACTGAACAATCACATATTATCAAAGAATCTCAAAATAATAAAGAAATTAAAAGGAGCATAACCAACAAGAAAGAACAGAAAAAAACAAATGTGGAAAAAATAGCAGCAAACAACAAAGAAAAGCACAGGTTTTGAAAAAGAAATTAGCTGAAGAACGGGAAATGAAAAATGGAAAAAAGCATACTGCAACATTACAAAAAAGTAGAAGTGAGGAGGATGACATAAAAACTTAAAAAAACAATGGATGAAAATAAACAAGTCAAGTGTGACAAACCTGAAAAAGATAGAGAAATAACAAAAGAAACAAATAAAGAAAATACAAAAAGCCATACAAGGAAACAACTGAGAATACATAAATAAGTACAGAGCACAGTGATAAAATAATCAAAGGGCAGGCTTCAATATACTGTACAAAGTTTGCTAAAACCATGTGCCCATCACGCCACGATGCGCACAAGATAGCACAAGCACCACCTGGGGAACATCAGCAGAAAGGGGTTCTACTCCATTAAGTGCCAGGTTGTGTGTAATGTTAGGGGAATCATTCTGGATGCATGTGCAGGCAACCCCAGCAGTTACCACACCTCCCATATCTGGCACACCACAAAGCTGTACCACAGGTGTTCCAGGGGTGATGTCCCACAAGGCCATTTAATGGGGGATGCAGGGTTGTACTCAAACCATGGCTGATGATGCTCATCAGAAATGCACACCCACCCACAGAGGAATACTACAATAAGGCACATGTTCAAACAAGAATGATCATAGAGCATGTGCTTGTGTTGTTGAAGTCACAGTTTCAGTGCCTAGATATACTGGTGAGGGGGGGCTCTGCAGGGCTTGTGCCAAAATTATCACAGTCTGTGCTGTCCTACACAATATCATCCTGCAAAAACAGCTGCAGCAGAAACTCAAAGGGCTAGGAGCAAATGTTTCACCACCAATGGCACAGTAATCACATCCACGTGCAGGTGAGGAGTCAGGAGAGAACCCCCAGCTGCTGCGGGGATAGGTAAACATAAATGTGCACAATATGCCCTCACCCTGGACAAGAGGCAATGGGTACCACACATGTTCACCAGTTTGGGGGTACACCTGTCATCCTATGCACATACATACAGTAAAATTGATGCCAGACAAGTCTCACACACTTTACTACCTCATGTAATGGCTGTGTACTGCTAGCATCAGACAGAGTCAGCCCTAAATGACAAAAGTTGTAACTTCAGGACTATCAAGGTAAGTGCTGAATCTGTAATATAAAAATAAATGTGTAAGAACTTGAATAAATGGCAGATAGCTGCCTAACTAGTACTTGTAAATGTGTGTGAGTTGTCTAGCAATGCCATCAATTTCTGACATGACTGACATCTGTAATATATACTTATGTAGTTTACCAAATAACTTGACCTGTGCAACTGAAAAACCGACTATAAAAAAAGCAGTCAAAAAAGTGTTTTATCTTACACTCTCACAAGTGAAGCAATACGCATGATTGAAAACAGTATCCTCCTCTTCAAGTTTCCTAGCTACACAGTTACCTTTCAGTGTAGATTCAGCCCTCTGACCACTCTAAAGATGCAAAAGAGGTGTGAGCTCCTTAGAATTGCTGAATACCAAACTTTTGACTTCATGTTTCAGATGTAAACATAGTGTAGCCCCTACATCATTGTTAGGTGATAATGGCTTCCAACTGTGAATGATTACTCAGGCTGAAGCAAAGCATAGTAATGCACAGACACCCTTCACTGAATTGGGTATGTAAGTGAGAATACACTTGCATGGTGTGGAACTAACTGCAATAAGCTTTTAAACAAAATACCTCACATGTGTATTTCCTTGGCATAACAGCAAAGTTTCCTGCCTTTGTATTTGTATCACACCTTGAAAGAAATATGAGAGAATATACTCTAGAGATTACATGTGTGATAGAAAGCAGAGATAAGGGAATGATTTCCAGAATACAAACAGAAGGCAGAGCTGCAGTTTTGCAAACATATTCATAAATATTGTGTGATCACTCATTACACGAAATATGTTATTTACACATTTACAATCAACTGAGAATGTTCAAATGTATGAACTATTTAATACTGGGTATGAAATGTGAATTCCTTGTATGTACATGATTTGGCTGGTATTGCAAAGCTGTGTATATGGCAAAGAGAGAGATAACTTGCTATAACCATGTTGTGTTCATCCAATAGTCTGATGGTTGAAATCCAGAGTGGTCTGATGGCTTAACCTAACTTTCTAGCCCAACGGATCCTGGAGTTCATAAATTCAAACGCCATGGAACAGCTAGTCACTGTTCCCACGAGAGGAGAAAATATACTAGATCTCATTATCACAAACATGGGGACAAAATGCTCCACACCGGAAGTATATCCCTCATTGGTGAGATCTGATCATAAACTAATCTCACTGGAAATCCACATCCCGCCCCCACCCCAAACAAAAAAGACCACAGTGAAGAACTTCTCTAAAGCAAACTTCACACTACTCAAGACTGGTGTGGTATCCTTCAAGGCCCCTGAGCCAGTGGAAACCACAACCGAAGCCCTTACAAATGCCTTCTATGAACACCTCCAGGACTGCATGGATCAGGCAATCCCAAATAAAACCAAGACTCTTTCCACAAAGGGCAAACTTCCAGTCTGGTGGACCCCAGCCATTAACAAACTTTACAATAAGAGGAGAAAGCTATTACACGATAGAACAAAATCCATAAAAGGGAAGTCACTGATCATTATTAGTAAAAAAATACGAGCACTCATAAAATCAACTAAGGCCAATTTTGAGAGAACAATTGCCATAGATTCAAAAGACAATCATAAGGCCTTTTTCAGCTATGTTAGGAACCTGGGTGGAAACTCCCAGATATGCTCAGAATTAGTCCAAAATGATACAAAAATCACTGAACCCATAGACATTGCCAACATACTGGCAGACAGGTTCAGTGCAAACTTCACCTAAAGGAGAGATAACTATCCCAGCGGAGTGTAGCCTCCCAGACATCTCAAATGCGCAGGTGAAAGCTGCTCTCTCTAAAGCTAAAAACACAGCATCAATGGGACTGGATGGTGTCCCTGGCTGTGTGCTACATGAGCTAAATGAGGAATTAAACCCGCACATAAGGCAGCTGTTTAATCTCAGCCTTACCACAGGATACGTGCCCAAGGAGTGGCGTACGGCAACTGTGGTCCCACTCCCATAAGCTTAACAAGTCTAGTCTGCAAAGCTATGGAGAGGATCATAATGGAGCTCATAAACAAAGATATAGGGGACTTGAAGACATTGGACCTGACCCAGTTTGGCTTCGTCAAGGGCAGATCATGCCTTTTGAACTTGGTCGACTTCTTGAAACAGTCACCAAGGCCATTGTTGAGGGAAAGGCAGTCCATACAGCCTACCTTGACTTGCAAAGGCCACAATACCCCACTCGTGTATTGTAGAAAAACTTACCAGCTTAAATATAAACCCATATGTCACAAGATGGGTTGCAAACTGGCTTAAGGACAGAACCCACAGGGTTAGAGTTGCTGGCGCTATGTCAGACTCCAAGCCAGTCACAAGTGGTGTCCCACAGGGCTCGGTCCTTGGCCCCCTATTGTTCGACATCTACTTGTCAGAAGTACAGGCCAACATGGGAGGACTTTGGCTGACAAAGTTTGCAGACGACTGCAAACTGGGCGCCATAGTGGAAAGTGTATCGGACATGGATATCCTTCAGAAGGGACTCACGGAAACAGATAGCTGGTGCCAGAGCCATGGCCTGAAGTTAAACGCCAAAAAATGTATAGTCATACCCTTCGGGAAAAACAAGGTAACCCCAAGCTACCATATAGGTGGCAATCCACTAAGCACAGAAGAGGTTATCAGGGACCTGGGGACCCAGGTTGACAGTGGCCTTTCTTTTGACACTCACATTGCTAAAGTGGTTAGAAAGACCTTCTACATTGCCCACCTGATCATGAAGGGATTCACATCCAGATCTAGTGAGGTTATTGTTCCTCTGTACTTTTCACTTATCAGACCAATGATCGAGTACAATGCCCCATTCGGGATGTATCTCACCCGACATCTGCAGCAATTGGAGAGACCCCAAAAGTTCCTCACCAAAAGGATAAAGGGACTCCAAAATCTGTCATATGCTGCCAGATTGAAGAAACTCCAGCTCTATTCAGTCGCATACCGTCTGCTCAGAGGTGACATGTGCCGGACATACAAGGCCATGTCCAACCCGGAATTAATGGACATGCTCCACCTCAAAAAATCCAAATCCACCAAAACCACTAGAGCAAGCGACTTAAACCTTAGCACGGATATAAATAGGACGTGCTGGAGGGATAGATTTATCACTCAGAGACTCCCTATGCTGTGGAATAAAATCCCGGTCCATGTGAGTCAGAGCACCTCGCTGGCTCTGTTCAAGAGAAATCTTGATCTGTGGATGGGAGATTGTAGATTTACCCCGGGAATCATCTCTGTGTCACTGCTGGACAGAGGCACAACAAACTAATGGGCACAGTATTTTTTCATATAAAAACTTTGGGCTAGGCTTATAAATGCCTTAGGGCAGATAGTCTAGTATAAACCTATGAACCTATGAACCTATGAATGTAGGTAAAGTGGGGTTGGAGTCCCACAGTAGTTATTTTTACTGAGGAAAGGTCATAATGTGTATTTATACAAGTAATATATGATTGCTATTCCGTTTCACATTTGTGAGTTGCCTATCTATGCACAAACATGGTTCACTGCTTAAAGAAAAAAGTGAAAATTTTAATTTGGTTCTCCTTACTTCACACAAACAGGCTCAGTAGCGATGCATGGCTGTCAGCATTCTGAACAGTACTGAGCATGGAATATAAAGCTGTTATCTAGCTTTCCATGCAGCACCAGGTGTAAGAGCAGTGAATTTATGGTCAGAACTCAGGTGACCTAGAGTTCAAATCCAGCACACTCCATTCCTTAGGAAGGGTGTCCCACTGTAGTTTTATACAAAACTTTGATTATAAAGGTAATACTAATTACCAATAGCTATGTGTAACAGGTTTATTGACAGAAAGGTATCATTACTGTTTGCATACATTTTACTTTTGTAGGTATCATGCATTATGTGTGTAACTGGATCAGCATGACAATGATGTTTATGCAATAAAAATGCAGTTGCATATCTCTGATGGACACAACAGTTTACTGACAATCATCTACACCCTTCCTATAACCCAAGTATAACTGTAAAACATAATGTATTGTGAGGTATATATCATAACTCTAAACTCTATTACTAAAGTCATGCAAGTCCGTCCATTTCCTTTATATTGTCAAACATTAGTCTTACCTCACACTTGAGAATGCATAAGGCAGGACCTTTTAATGTCACACACATACAGGCTCTTTTGAAGTATAGCACCAGTCACTCTTTAAACTATACAAACAAAATAGCCACAGGAACGGCTCCAACGTGAAACCGGTGATGAAATGTTTAATGGATAAACAGCAAACATGACAGCACAGCACAGTCACAATAGATCACAACAAATAAGGCAGTAAATTTGGTGCAGTATTAAGCGATTTTCGTCAGTTGAATAAATAGACTTCTTCAGATACTAGTACACCATTTGCGCGTTACTTTAAATGTGGTTCCTTGAATCACATGTTCAAAGTTCCGTTTAAATTTAACCCTGTATAGGCTTGTGTAAGCCCTCCGCTTTATATAAATGTAAAAAACTGTATATAATAAGTGTTAGAAACCTTAAAAACATTATGAAACATTGTAAAACATTGTTAAACATTATAAGAGTTGTGTGAACACTGTCTTACATCTATTTAAGTTAACCCAGTTGAGTTATACATATTTTTTAAAAACAAACTCGAAAAATCGAGAATGTCTATAATCCCTGCTATACTACTTTAACTTATTGCACATTCTATACATTACTTTTCTTTAAAAATACAAAAAATAATAAATAAAATCTCTATTGTTTGATAAATTCTTGTGTAGTATGTAGTGAATAATAATAATAACTAAAATCTACACCCAATGGCATTAATATATGCTCTAATATATAAATTAAAAAGATATATATTTTTATTTTTATTATAAGCAAAGAATAAAAATAAAAATATATATCTTTTTAATACGGACATATAAATACATATTTTTCGAGTTTGTTTTTAAAAAAATATGTATAACTCAATTGGGTTAACTTAAATAGATGTAAGACAGTGTTCACACAACTCTTATAATGTTTAACAATGTTTTACAATGTTTCATAATGTTTGTAGTACTAGTATCTGAAGAAATCTGTTTATTCAACAGATGAAAAGTGTTTAATACTGCACCAGATTTACTGCCTTATTTGTTGTGATCTATTGTGGCTGTGCTGTGCTGTCGTGTTTGCTGTTTATCCATTAAACATTTCATCACCAGTTTCAGGTTGGAGCCATTCCCGTGGCTATTTCATGTGTATTGCAGTTTGTGTTTCGTCTCTCTTCACTCTTTAAACTATGTATCTATAATGACCATAGCTAGTAAACACTTCTTCTGTGGCAATAAGGTATAAGCACCTATGTGGAAATGTATGTATTCTGTCTTACATAGGTTTGAATCCCACATTGTACAAATTATTTTTAACAGTGCATAAGTCACCACAAAATATGTAGCAAGTCATCCCACTGATCCCTCCAAAGTCATGGCTTAACAGACAAGTCATTTACCATTTCAGAGATGACCACTGGACAAAGTGTGACCAGTTATTGCAGCACTTAACATAAATCAATGCCAACTCTGACATCATCATTGGTGTTTAATAAAATCCCTTCCTCCTTGTTTGGAAATGTTTCATTTTGCTTAACGTTGCTCAAATGTGGTTGGCATGGCTGTGCATATTTGCACGCTGGTCATAAAATGTGATATCACAAATTGACAGAAAACCAATGCAACTGTTGCTGGAGGACATTTACAGACAGGGCAGGAGATGGGAAAGATGGTGCCAAATTCAGGCCACAGAGGTGTGGTTTGGAGGAGTCAAAAATATTTGTTGCACTCCTCGTGAAGAGCTACAGCTGTAGGGAGACTATACCGAGTCTCATTACAAAGCTGAGGCTTGGAAAAGCCTAGCCAAGGGGGTCTCTAGTGTGACTGGCTTACCACACAGTGGGGAGCAGTGTGGGCACCACTAGAGTGATGTGAAGAGGTGCAAGGAAGCACAACTCATGGCTGGATGACTGTCAAACTACTGACACCCTCTTCCAGTTGTGTAAGTATACAGATCAAGCAACTTGAAATAATATGAAATGCTGTACAGAGCCAAAACTGGTATGCATAATGCTTTCATGTCGCTTTTTCTCTCATTCTCTATTTTACATCTGCGGAGGAAATATTGGTGAACAAGGAGACACATGGTGAGAGGTTGGAGCGACTCAGAGAGGCAAGATGTATGTCTGCAGCACAACTGACCCTGATTGTAATAAATATATTGTGATTCCATAGATCAGTATCAAGTTCAGCATGTATATCTTAACTGTAACAGCAAGTGTTCATGATTGTTCTGTAGCTCTTGGTAATTGTATTAGGGAAGTGTAATAGTATATTCAGATGATGTGTGTTTAATTCCCACAAATAACCTATTGATTCACATTCAACAAGTATCATTTTTACATTTGAAATGCAGCAATATTGGCTTAAATGTCATTTTGTTAATTTTATCTGTAGTATCTTTTGAAGCATATATGGAATATATCTCTATACCAAGGATCTTCTTCTTCTTTCGGCTTCTTCCCGGTTAGGGGTCGCCACAGCGGATCACCTTGTCCGCACATTGAATGGCAGTGGAGTTTTACGGTGTTGAGTTGCCAGCCCAGCGCCCAACCTTCCACAGAAGGCACACTCACACGCACACCTAGGGCCAATTTTAGAGTGTCCAATCCACTTGCAGCATGTCTTTGGGATGTGGGAGGGAGGACATGCAGACTCCGCACAGAAGGCACCCCAGCCGAGGATCGAACCGGAGAACCTCTTATCTCTATACCAAGGATAACATGTAATAATTCACAATCATTTTTCAGACTATGAAAGCTCTATAGCTACTATAATAAGAAAAGCATATTTATAGTAGCAAACCATAAAGATGACATTTCATGCATCTAATATTCTATTTTCTCTTTTGTCTCACTCTCTCTCTTCTCTCACTATTTTTTTCTGGGTCATCTGGAAACACACCATTCTAATGTCATACCTTTCTGCCAATAAATAAAATGCATTCCACCACAGATAGATGGGCCAGCCACTGTGGCTTGGCCTGCCACCCCTCCACCAGCTGCCACACCAACACCAGCACCTCTGGGACCCAACCTAGCAGTACTGCCTCCACAGCCGCTGCACTACCTGTCCCATCTACATCAGGAAGCATTGCCCCAGCTGCTGGTGCAGTGGTCCCCTCCAGGCATATAGGTGGAGTCAGTGATTATGTCACCCACCAGAAACTGCCAGGGATGATATACAGCTCAAGCAATACAGACTGGCCATGGTGCTTGCATCAGCTGCATGGAAAGGCTGCTCATTAAAAGAGAAAAAAAAACTCTCATGTCAAGTAGTCTCACAGGGAACTGAGGGAACTGAGGAAAGGGACAGTGATGACAGTTCTGAGGTTGAGGACTAGATTCTCACTGCTCCCATGCTTGACAGACATGTACCTAAGATATCCCCTACCTATCCCCAAGCATGGTACCCCCCAAACTTTTCTTTCCATCATCATCCTTGTGTCTGTCTTGTTTATCCTGTTTGTCTGCATCTGCTTCCTCACGTACCCTACCTGCCTACCTGACCCTTACATTCCTATGCAACTTCCCAACGTTCCTCTCTTTTTCAAATGCAAAAAAAAAATTGGTCACCTGTCCCACAAAAAAATGTGTCCCATATACCCATACATAGCTGTCCACTTCACATATATGTGTCTTGACACACTTGATTTGGTCCAATTAGCCATACAACTTCACTGCATTGCTGTCACCCATCTGTGTTGTGGTGTCAGTCCAAATTCATCAAATTTTGTCTACATGTATACATTACTGTGTTGAAGAAGTGGATATCTATGGTTCTTTCCTAATTCCTGCCTGCAAATGCCTTTATTGCTTCCCCTTAATTCTTCCCTCTGCTTGCCCCCCTCCATTTCACCACTTTCCTATCAACCCCATTTTCACACATTTAATCTAGTCAAAAAATTGAATCACAACTCACATAGCCAGAAATGTCCAATAAAAAAGCCTTCACCTTATGTCCTGTGCATTTGTGTGGAATTTAGCAAAATGTACCAGTAACAATTGACAGTGAATGGCTGTTCATGTCCTATGGCAAAAACTGGTGAGTTTTTGCCTCAGCAGCATTAGTCCAGTTATTTCCACACAAAGGTGCTTAAACATGCTGCGTTATAAGAATACAGAGTAAAAGTACATTGAAACAGTTAGTCTGACAGTTCTGTAACTGATGGAGGAAGCAGGGTGTTATTTCTTATGTGAAGTGTTAAGATAAATCACTTGACTGAAATTTTCTTTTACCCATAGCATCAAGGGTTCGATTCCAGGCACTCCTCACATTTATTTCTTAGTGTGAGATTATATGTCTATGATACATTTAATGACCGACATCTTAACATTTGCCACAGTTATGAGTTCCCATAGAGATAAATTGGATAATGGTCAAAAAAATATTTACATTGACATTCATCCCTACAACTATGACACATTTATCCAACCTTGTTCTGTGTTGTCCCTCTCCTAATCTTCTGTACTCCTATGTCAGTCATTTAATTCTGCAGAGCATATCAGCTTAATAATGAGAACAGACCAGAAACATGTCCATGAATGTTACAATACACAAACATGGGTATGTGCATGTCCATCTCCCCTTGTATGCACTCTTTCACTCCCACCCCTCTTTACATGTGTGTATCTATTAGGCTGATAGATGAACAGGTTATATTATGGTTTCTGCATACTGACCTGAGTCTGCTGATGGATAATACAAACATGTTACCTTGGTTCAATAAGCGATCAGTGCTCCTATAGTGTGCAAGGCTTCAAACTCTGCTGTAGGATTCCCTTTGTGTCATGTTCATGTGATGATGGATAAAATGTTCATCTAATATGATCTACTCAGTTTGTTGTTTAGCCTAGCACCAAGCTGGTGGTAAAGCTGAAGGAGCCATCATGTTTTTCAGAAGATCCAAGGGCAGAACCCACTCGGCAGAAAATAGAAGTAGCAACTGAAAAACTATAGACCCAGTTGCGAGTTCAGTTAATAGGAAAAAACACAATAACAATACTTTGAGAAGATTAAACTGCAAAATATACACCTAGTAGTACCAGAGATATTTCACATTAAAGACAATCCACGTAAAAGCTTTAATGAATATTGCCAAAAATTCCATTGAAGGTAGCTTGAAAAATACCTTGAAGAAAAACACCAGTCTTCTTGTTTTTTCAGTATCTTTATTTTGGTTCAGAGTAGAGCAAGGTAGGTATTATAAACACATACAACAGATAATTATTATTCATCAGTTGTAAAGTCACTAACACTGTGAAACCAACAGAGTGGGAGTGGGCGGGATTGGTAATTAGATCTCGAGTTACCGTTCATTTATGCTGAATAAGAAAAATAAGAAAAATAAGCCATGAACCAACTGTACATACAGAATCCCGTGTTTGTTGATTATAATCCTTGTAATTAGTTAAATAAAAATAGTAATTCTAAACAAAAACTTTGAAAAAATGAGTATTTGTTATTGTATGAATAAAATGCTAAGAATGACATGTGAATGGTGGGCTTGTGAGGGGGGTGGGAGAGACAAAATCTAAATGAGTTTTTGTGGGCTAAAGCAAGTATTTATTTTGTTTAATTTAGTGTAAGAGACCCTTGATTATTGAAACATATATTCCATAAGAATTAATTATCTAGCTGAGTCCTGACACAGCCATGAAGTGAAAGAGCTGAAGGGTGAAGTGTAAGGACTGGTAGGGACTAGCAATCCAAATATGAAATGCAAAATTAAGGTGCATAACAAACCAGGGGTAGCCAGTAATGGAGAAATAATAAAACAGTAAGAATGTAACAAGGCTGTGTCAAGAACCATGAGCGTATTAACAAAAGAATCCCAATACCAGAATAATACTCTTACTAAAAGACATAAATGGATGACCTATAACAGGAACTACTCTCAAGCACATGAGAGCTAGGGGAGTAGAAGGCCAGGAGCAGTTGATCTTGGTATAGAGATTTCACATGAGCTTTGTCAGACCTGCTTGCTAATGTATTTGAAAATTAATCTAAAACTATTTTAAAACTCAAGGGGGAAAAATATATATATATATATATATATATATATATATATATATATATATATATATATATATATATATATATATGTATATAAACCTAAACTCAAATATTCCAGTTCTGCGATGAACTGACCCAAAGTTGGCTAAATGCAAAAAAAACAGAAAACACAAAAAAACAATATAAGGTTATTAATTATGAAGATGGCTAAACACAAATTAAAAATAATAGCAATATGACCTTTCCAAAACAATGAAAAAAGATAAAAGCTAGTATAAGAGCCAAAATTTAAACATCTAAGTTCTTTAGTGTCTTTTTGGTGTAGTGATAGTCCTAGGTCAGTAGTAGGCATGGTGGAATAACTTTCTAAGGCTGAGGACACTGTTGATAGAGATGGTAGTGTTCAGGGCAGGGGGTTTAGTCGCTTCAAGCCTTAGTTTTCCAAATGAGTACTTTCTTTTCCATGTGATCATTGTAGTTTCCATGGAATTTGATGTCTTCAAGTTGTTCCAAAATATGGAAGTAGAAAAAGTCATATCCCAGAGTGCAGAATAGTGTTTAGCGAGGGCATTTCTTTGGCCTTTTTTGCTTTATATCAGTGAGGTGTCTTGTGATGCACATTTTCAGTTTGTTAATTGTCTTCCCAATAGAAAAGGCATTGCATTTTGCACATTGTTCTGTGTAAATTACATATTTAGTGTTACAGTTGCTTTAGTGGTTGCTGCGGAATTTCTTTTTTGAGTTAGGGTATCGAAAGCTTGGTTTCCTGCTCATGAGTTTACAGTAACAGCAATCGGGAGGTCCACATCTATAGGTGCTATGTGGAAGATCTGGCGTGGGTTTTGTTGACTTAGCAGCCTGTTCCAAGTAGTCTCTTAGGTTCCTAGCTCCTCTAATACTGAAAGAAGGTTCCTTGGGGATGATGTTCTTAAGGTTGATGTTGCTGGTGAGAATGATCCCGTTATCTTTGATGCATCTGATGATGTCATTACAGTCAGTGGAGTAGTTTAAGGTCATCAACATGTCAAAATGTTGATGAGTTCTTGCTTTGTTTCTGTTGTCTTTGTTGTTGTGGTTAGAGAAGTCCAGCTTGTTCAGTTTCAATTCAAAAATAGGGTCAAGGGTCTTTTTTATTAACACCAAAGAATAACCACGCTCAAGAAAATCCTTCTCCAAGTTGATCATGTTCTTTATAAAGTCAGTTAGTTCCTTGGATAATCTGGTCATCCTGATCCCTTGTGATTTTATAACATTTGAATGGGTGCATGCTCTGGCTGTGTAATAAAAGGTTCACTCGGGTTGGTTTCCTATAGAGATGATTGGAGAGCTGTAGTTCCTTCTTGGTGATTATGAAGTCAAGAAAAATGGCTTGGTCCTGGTCGTGTGAGTTTGTGAATTTGAAGATGTCAGTGGATCTTTCGATATGTTTGTAGAATTCAAGCAGGTCATTCTTGGTACCATTCCAGATGATGAAGATGCCATTAATGTAGCTGATCTAATCTAATATGATGTGGAAATTGTCCTTACTATGAAGAAGCATACAGCACACTCTTGGCAGGATATCCGACCTTACACAAATAGTTAGCATATCTGCTCAGTCATACTAATCATTTCAAAAGATGTACTACCTCTTGTCATTTGTAGCAAGCTGCACACACAATCATCTTGTGATTTGCAGTGAAACCTGCAAAACAGCTACAAGTTGTATAAGTGTATTGAGGTAGGCATTACTGATACAATTTGGGGAGGATGCATACTTGTAGTTCTGATCACATTTACTTAGGTAATGACATCCTGATGCCATTTTTTAAAAAAAGAGAATAATCTGGATTTGAACCCTAACTTACCTGTATTTTGATAAGGAGCTCAGTGCTCTTACACCCTGTGCCAAAGAGAAAGCAGAGCAGTAGGTTTATTTCCCCACACTTGGTACTGTCCAGAGTGCTGACGGCTGTGCATTGCCACTGAGCCTATTTATAGGAAGGAAAGCAAACTAAATTAAATTTTACACTTTTTCCTTAAGCAGAGAACTGCATTTGCTCAGTGTTTAATGTTACACAAAAAGGGAAGGCATGGCCAACGGTTATGTATGTAATAAATGTTTGGCCCCAACATTTCAAAGTTAAACTACAGCATGTACATCACAGCATCTGCCAGCAATTTCTTCAATTACATATCTTGCAAGCCTGGCACATGAAACATTAAAAACAAACAGACATATTTTGCAGTTAAGCCCAATCAGAGCAGTTACTGTATGTCCCTGTTTGCACACAGTTTGGCAATGTGCACCAGTGAACACTGCTACTTCACAAGTCCAACTTGAATTCCTGAAATTCAAATCACACATGCACTAATTCTTTGCCATCATCTGTGCAAATCAGCTTCTCGGGATGCACTTTGTGATGAGGCGTATGGCATGTATAACTGTGGTTACGTGGCTGTAATCCTCCAATATATGGAAATGCATTCGTAAACACAGTAGAAGGCTAGTGACATTTGTGCTCAACTGACCATATATTTTTTGATATTCACATGTTTCTTGCAGCAATGCACTTGGAAATGATATATCAGTACTTGGGAAATTGTCAAACAGACTCCAGAATTAGATAACCTAACTGCATTGTTACATTTGGTTTGGGTTTATAGTGATAGAGGACACTGGTCATGCATGATCATAATTTATTGATATTGTCAGTAACTTGTATTAATGTGGAGATACCTTCTTCTGAATATGAAGACACATAACTCCATTACTGCACTACTGGTGTTTCCCATGTGTGTGTGTGTGTGTGTGTGTGTGTGTGTGTGTGTGTGTGTGTGTGTGTGTGTGTGTGTGTGTGTGTGTGTATCTCATCTAAACAATATCCTGAAAAGCAGGTACATATCTGTCACACTTCTGCATTATGCGTTCATGACAGCTTCTTTTATTTATGTTGCCAGGATGTATCTATATGTACTTATGCAAATTCTGGTCACACAAACAAATCACATGTCCTGGCTTTGCAAACAACTCTCATAACAGTATACAATACCTGCGACAATATAATGATGTCATTCTCTCTAAAGTGTACTCTGACAGTGTTAAGCTCAGACATCTGCATTGGTGCAAATGTTAAGTACTGTGTTCTCTAGCTTTTGTAATTGGATAAGTAGGCCTTCTAGTCTCACAGCAGTCAACCTCTGTATGAGTGTGTCTCTGCAGTCAGAAGAGCATGAGTACAGGTCCTGCTGCCTGCACTCAAGTAGCATTTTCAGGATACTTTTACACACCTACATGACTCCACAGCATTTTTATGCAGCCTCCCAACATCCTATTCTCAGCATAAACTGCTGATGTCATCCTCTATAAAGTGCACTGTGGCAGTGGTAAAGTCAGACTTTTGTAGTGGCATGAGCATTGAGTGCATTGTTGTGTAGCTTGTGTAGTTACAGAGATAGGGTTTCTAAACTCACAACAGTCAACTGGTGTATGTCTTTGCCTGAGTAGGTATGTGCATAGTCAAAAGAGGATGAGTCCAGGTCCTGCTGCCCTCACTCAAGTAACATTTACAAAATACTTTTACACTGCTATATGAGCCAACAGCAATTTCATGCAGCCCTCCAAAGATTCCACAGCAATTTCATGCATCCCTCCCAAGACTTCACAGCAATTTCATGCAGCCCTCCCAACATCTTCTTCTCAGAATACACTGCTGATGTCATCCTCTATAAAGGGCACTCTGACAATGTTAAAAACAAACTTGTGCTGTGATGCTACAATTAAGTACTGTGTTCTGAGCTTATATAATTAAATAGCTACAGGTTCTAATCTTGGTGCAGTCAACTTAAGTGTGAGTGTGTGTGTGTGTGTGTGTGTGTGTGTGTGTGTGTGTGTGTGTGTGTGTGTGTGTGTGTGTGTGTGTGTGTGTGTGTGTGTGTGTATGGGGGTGTCCCTTCTACTATCACTGTAGAAACAATTTTACAGCATGACATGAGTCTACATCTATGTCAGACACTCCTCCTGATATCTTCTCAGCAGACACTGCTGATGTCATCCTCTATAAGGTGCACGCTGATACTTTTTAAGATAGGCTTCTGCTGTAGAGCTAAAGATAAGTGCTGGATTCTGCAGCTTGTGTTACCTAGAAAGGTAGGGGTTCTAATGTCACAGCAGTCAACTTGAGTGTGTGTGTTCATTCAACTATCAGTCTTTACACAGTTTTTCACTGGGATATGAGTCCACATTTATGTCACACACTCCTGCCTAACATCTTCTCAGCAGGCACTGCTCTTGTCATCCTCTACAAAGTGCATTCTGAGACTATTAAATACAGACTTGTGCATTGGTGCTAGCATTAAGTACTGTGTTCTGCAGCTTGTGTAACTAGATAGGTAGGGGTTTTAATCTAACAACAGTCGACATGAGTGTGTTCTTTCAACTATCAGTCTGGAGGCAATTTTACAGTGGGATATGAATCCACATGTATGGCAGACTCCTCCTAAACATCTTCTTCTCAGCATACACTGCTGATGTCATCATCTATAAAATGCACTCTGACAGTGTTAAAGTTAGTCATTGACGGTGGTGCTACTGTCAAGTATGGAATCCAGTTTGTATACATACACAGGTGTGGTGTTTGAATGTGACCTCAGTCAAGTGGTGGGTGGGTATGGCTGGTGGTATATGATGGTCATTGTATGATGTTTTTAATCTCTTTTCATTTGACACCCTCTCATGAGAAGTTTTCACATAACCCCATGATCCAACATCCCCTGTTTCTCTCTGTCCTCATAAAATTCTTTCTGTGGAACCCTGAGAATGTCATTATCTCAAAGATGCATGCACAGATCATGAAGCAGAACCCCTCTGTCCTCATAACATCCTTTCTGAGGAACCCTGAGGATGTCATCATCTCAAAAATGTATGCACACATCATGAAGCAGAGCCCCTCCATTACCATCTGCAAGCCATCTCCAGACCACTGTATATGTGATTGCTAATTCTGTCCTGGGGTGGTGCACATGTCATATATGGACAGAGGCAGTCTGTAATACAATCAAACACAGGCACACATATGCACATACACCTACTATCTTCTATCAAATAGATATAGCAAGTTGAATTTAAATGGTATAATAATGGCTAGGATTTTATGTACTCTTGGCTGTTAGCCTAGTATGTCCTATGACCCTCTGAGGATTGCACGTCAATGCTGTTGTCATTCACATGTGCTATGTTGTGACATAGGTGTACTATAGCCCTACAACAGTGTATTCCAATCTGTGATTTCAGCTACTGTCTTGATGCCCACTGCTGCCATTTGTTTAGATGTTCCCTCTAAAACAGCTATAGTTATATGCCTTCTAATGACTGTGGACATGGGATGATGATATGTATATTGTTGCCTTACTAAGGCATGCCGTCTTGTAGTGGAGTATATCAACATTCTACATAGTTCTCATTCAAACATCATAGTGAAAGTTGCGGTATGGCACAGGTGTGCATGTGTACACCTGGCATCTGCAAATGTTATCTGACATACAGCAGTATTATTTAATACTGATTACAAAGGCACATATGCCTGGGTTCATCCACCTGTTGTAATGCTGTTATATACACAAACATATGACATGTTGAGATTCACTTGCAACCTTGGGGAATTTATTGTATGCATTGTTGTGCTGCTATTCACAAGGATCACACAGGTGTTCCCCAGAAGCACTGTGTGACTGTCAGCATTTGTGTCATTAACTGCTCTGCATGAACCGATTCCACCTCAGATGTAATGTGTCCATATGTGGTGTCAGAGCCCTCACCCACACATTTCCAATGATAAACATATAGGCATATAATGCACAACAGATGAAATGGCATGAAATAAGTAGAGTTGTACATCTGTGTTAAACAATTTCACTGTGTCACATGTGATTCATATCCATAGTTTTATTTGGAGGTGATGAACAGCCTTAAGTCCAAGTGTACCATAGGTACAGCTATAGTGTGACTGCACTGCATCATAAATGTAACATGACATTACATCAGTGTTACCACTTGATAGTTTGTATGAAAACATATGGATGGATGTCAGGATTTCATGGCAGTATAACATTTTCACTGGCAATGTCAGTAGACAGTGATCGTGTCACACATGTTGAGGTTTGACATGTACTTACAGAGGGTGTGCCATGTATTGTTTGGTATGTGTACACTATCACAGTGACAGATTCCTCGATCACTGACACTTGATTTTGCACTGCTGTACTTTCTGTGCACATAGCCATAGTTGAAGCATTGCCATCAGTGTCCCATACTGGTGTACCAGCCATTATAATGGATCACTTCTTAATTCACACATCCATTTCAGATGCTTCAGACATTATCCATTGCTATGACATGTGGCAGATGCATGCAATACCCTGATGTGTGTAGAGCATCCACTCATAATAGTATGGTGTTTGAATATGTTGTTATCCATGTGGCCGATACCTACTTCAGCCAGGGATGCTTTAGTAAGGTGTATCACATTTGGCGCAGTGAGTTCCCACACATCTGGTAGGTCCCCCCTGCACCCCCACACACAAATGAAATATACTAACTCCGAGATCACACTACAGTAAGGAAAACTGAAAATGATGTACACACTCTGCACCTACGACTATGCAAGTAGTATCAACAAAACATTTTAACATTTCGATACTCTGCTCTAAAACCAACACATACTTGTTTTGTTTTTTTATTCTTATTATTTCTTTTCTCTATTAAACTGTAAATTTCCACTACACTTTTTTACCACAACCAGCAGATTCCACCTTTACCTCTGACATATTTCTTTTAGGACCACAACACTACGCCTTAAAGTGAAACCGCACTATTTCACTAAATATCATTAGCTACAATGGAACATTCCCTAAAACTGTCCAACACTGGGAATGTTAACACTGACACTATCGAGCTACTGATTTGTCAGATAATCATATCCTCAACATTCAGATGCACAAATGATCTGTGTTATCTGCATTTTTGCTTTCGCAGTTGTGTACTCTGGGTTTGTACTTCTGTTGTTCGTTTTGGAACACATCCTTACTGAAATGTTTCACATGTTCAGAAATTAGTTCCCACTTCTCCACTGTTTAATATACATTACACCTCAGTCTAATAAGCCTAAAAGAATGCATGCACATTTAATGTAAACTTGTAATATAACAAGCCACTGTAGGTAAATGATTACTCTTTTGGATAATTTGTTATATGAATCCATTTTCCGATGACCTCACTTATCTTTTAAAGGGCTATGGAAATTCCATAGCTTATTTCATTAACCACTGGGTGGAAACACTGAAAAACATTATGGGTGGAAACCCATTCTGGACAGGACACTTGTCTATTTTAGAATGAAACCTTTCACTCACCTACTCAGCCACTCGCTCACTCACTAGCAAGTTACATCCACACTTGACACCTACCCTACACTTCATGCAACCCAATAGACCCTTGAGTTTACATATCTATCTGTATGTTATTTTCTAATCGGGCACACTTTGCAGTTATATGTAATGTCAAAAATGTCAAATATGTCAGTGATAAGAGTAATATGAAGTGTTTGTATTCATTACTCACTAGACACATAGGATAGGCATGCACCACATAAGCTATAACCTATTAGCTACCAATAGGAGTAGCTATACAGAACATGTACGAAAAATGAGACATATCCCATTGTAGCTTGGCCACACAGCCAATAACTGACATGACTTATGAACTCAGCTTGAGTGAATGGATAATGAACTGTGTATTAAAGCGTATAAATACTGTGTCATATAAACTGGAGTCAGTAGATGAAGCCCAGTTAAGTGAGAAAGCACTCATCTATTTAATGTCTTTTATTTTCAGTAAAGAAAAATGTTATAAGTTCTTGATTACTTTGAAGTCTCAACTCAGCTTGTTTACAGTTTTATTTACAGTTTGTTGTATTTTTCCTGATTTTAAGGAGTCTCAGCCAGCAACTTATTTGCTTACAAAGTACCAGTTTTCTTTGTAGTATATCCAGATAGATATATAAACATATAGATGCAGGTATAAATGTGTGTGTGTGTGTGTGTGTGTGTGTGTGTGTGTGTGTGTGTGTGTGTGTGTGTGTGTGTGTGTGTGTGTGTGTGCCAGCTGTAAAGAAGCATGTCACACACATGGTATCACCTTCAAAGGCAGGGTTACACTGGTTTTAGTCTACAGAACCTCTTCAGTGTTATCTTATGTGTAATATATAGGATTTTACCCTATTTGACCTTATATGATAGTCTTTTCTTAGCATTAGAAAAATAATGAGGTATGTTAATAAACTAAAAGTACCAGTCACAGATAATTGAGGTTTATTTATTTTATGCCTTAGGTCCTATGGAGGTGTGCAGTAAGAATAATGACACTGTTCTGGTGTGTGAGACATCTGTGCCAAAAGTGGAAGATGTCAGTATCACATGGCTGAATGGAGATACTGAGGTCCCTGCTGAAGATTTCACTGTGCAGACCACATATACTGAAAGTGAATCATACTGTCTCGTCAGCGCACTCAACATTAGCACAGGCAAGCAGCATAACTCTACTTCTTACTACTGTGTGCTAAGGCACAGGGCAGGAGGCATGATCTCAAATGCCAGCTGGGACCTACCTGTGACCAGTAAGTATACTACAGACATATTTTGCTCTCCTTAACAGCACTTTAGATACAGAATATTAGAACAAGACAGAACTAAGTACAAATAAACCAGTTTTGTTGCATCTTTAACTTGCAGTATTAATGCAAATCATTTACTCAGTGAATAGCTTTGATAGTAGGCATTGTGTCCCAGGAAGTAAAAACTCATCAGTTCCTCTGTCAAGTGTAGGAAACCTCGTTTACCCGACAAGAAGCAGAATGTGATATGTCCCAAATCAAAATGCATATTTTGAAATCTCACTTTAGGAATAGTGTGTGTTGTTATGCAGTTATGTAACTACTAGTGTTATACAGAAAATGTAAGAGCATTATTAAAATTTTGTGAACAACATGATAAGAACTACTTCTGCAACAAGTGTACCCCCATATATGTGGAGCAAAGCATTTGCAAGTTAACATCATTGCTGGTAGGAATGTTTGTTCTGACTGCATAAGCTCTACAACATATGTATCAGCAAGGCAGTAGACAAGGTGATATTGGATGCAATATTTATGACAATAGCACCATTATACTCTGCTCTTACTGTTTGTTATAATAATTACTTGTAAAGTATCTGTTTAATGTTGTTCATATTTGCTGCCCAGTGTTGTCTTCCTGCTTTGTATTATGTATTTTTGCCATGTCTTTTTAATACAACTGCATCATGGTTGAATAAAATTAAGTAAAAAACACATTGTTTCAATCGATAACACATTTTTTTTTGCATGAAAAAAGTAACTTGTTTTACTATATATATATATATATATATATATATATATATATATATATATATATTCCATATGTTTATTCTTCAACTAATATTATCAGGGGTCATAACTGTATTACAGATCAGACCAATTAGCTAGGCAATGGAGGGGTTACCTGGAGGGATGAGTGCCATAACTCCCAAATCACCCACCTGAAGGGAGTGGGGTGACTTTTGTTGTTTTTGGCTTGGGAATCATGTGACACCTGTAGCTCACTGAGTGTGGCAATTTCAATGATCAATGTTACTTTTGTCTTCTTTTCATGGACCACTATAGCCGTTTATTTAGCATCTATCGTTTGAACTGTTGGTAATGGGTGATCCCATGTGATATAAACTTCATTGTTTTCTGTGATGCTTTGTGGCTCATGTTTCCAGTGTTTTTCAGCCACTTCAGTACCATAATGTTTGCACAATCCCCAGTGCAACAGTCTTGCCACATTATTATGCCTTTCAGTATACAGTCCTTCTGCCATTTATATGTCACAACCAGCAACAAGGTGTGCAACTGTTTCCAATTCTGTTTCGCAAAACCTACATTTGTCTGTTTCTTCCACATGTTCAATGGACTTTGTAAGCCAATGTGTACATAGCCCACTATCTTGGGCTACCAATTTTAACCTTTCATCTCTTGGTTTGAATTCACCTCTTCTTAACCATTCCTGCATTCAGTCCTGATCAACATGAGGTTCTTCCAGAAGTTTTCTATACTTGCAACATTATTTATACATTTTCCACATTTCTTGCCTTCTCATCTGGTCCTTCACCATATATTCTTTCTTTTGTTTTTGGCGCATTCAGTTGCTGCCTGATTTTTATCTACTTGTGGTTTGATTTCTATTCCTGCTTGACACCAATATCCTTTTGCTAGATTAAGCAGAGAAGCCATCTTAGATTTATTCTCCTTATGTTTCAAAACTTTCACTACGTTTGGGTCTTGTGAGGTGAGCAGATATATGTGCAGTTCCACGATTGCAGATATATACATCTAATCAATGTATCAGTGGAAGTTTAAATATGTTCTCTGAGGTTACATGAAGACAGTTTGCATCTAATTTGTGCTGCATGCATGTCAGTATACAAGATGCAGCTGCATGCCAATGAAATGGGTATGAACATCAAAATAACTATGTAAAATTATTTATATACAGAATGACGTATCACTTTCCTCAGGGAGACTAAGGCCCTCCACCCCTTGGCTGAATTCTTCAGGTAGCAAGGAAGCTTCAATAATAATCCTTATTACAGTTTAATCAAACTGGAATTAACTTTTATATAATAAATGTGATTAACAACTGCTTAAGCAATAATTTACAGTTACAGTAAAGGGCAAGTCATTTTCTCAAGGACTTTTTTTCAGAAGTTCCACATTGTTCGGTTATTGGCCTATTATTTTTAATTCTTTGTTTCCAGATATCTGAAATGGACATTGTTGCAAACATTATACATCATATATAGTCATCTATGCAATCATTGTCAATCAAACATTACATAGTTTATTCAAATCCTGCCTTTGCTTAAACATCATTCCGCCTCCAAAACTTTATTCTACATATATTGTTACTACAATTCCCATTTTTTCTATGTAATTTGCTCCTACCCCTTTCTAAAGATCATACGTTCAGTTGTTTTATCTCTGTTACTATATTCACTACTTCTAGTACACTTGGTTTAGACTTTAATTTCCATTTTTCTAGTAATTGCTTTCTTGGCAGCAACCAGAATTAAACTCAGCAAGGCCTTACTATGTCTAGGCAATTCCAATTCTGTATCATAGCTCAGAAAAAAAAAATTTCTTCAGTTACACCAATTTGCTCACCCATTTCTGACAGAGCAGTCTACATGGAATTTTTAAAGTTTATCAACTCATTACACTCCAAAAAAGTATGTTCCGAATTATCTATTTCTTCCCCATCACACCTCTAATATTTGTTTTCCACCTGAGGAAAAATTCTTTGGAGTATTCTTGGGGTATAAAAATACCTATGCAAACACATTAAAATATATCAATAAGGTTTGTTTTCATTTATATAAATGTATTTTTTCATTTTTTTATTTTTATTTTACATTTGTTGACTGGGATAGTCCGACTGGATGCATGTCCATTTTCAGCGGAGGCCCGGGGAGAAAAGCTCCAAGGGTAAGCAGATACAGCATTACATAATACCAGCATTACATATTGCAAACAGACTATTTACAGAGATTACATAAGTAAGCAAGTTAAACAAGTTCCACAGGTTACTGTTAATCCTGAGCACAAGTCAGGATTAAATTAAATTACACAGTACACTGGTTAACAGATTTTTAAACATTCTAGAGAGAGTTAGCCAGGCTTGATACATTGACATAGCCAGTTAAGTGACAAATGTTGTTTGAGTCTAGTTTTAAATTGACCTAAGGTGGAAAGTAAGGTAATATCCGCTGGAAGAGAGTTCCAGGATCAATTTACAGAGTTTGCAAAGAGAGAATCACCGGCTATGTTATTAATTTTGCTAGTCTGAATTAGTAGCTTGTTAGAGGATCGAAGTGGTCTAGGATTGTTATAGGGGGTGATAATATTTTTAAGTGCAGGAGTATTGTCCAGATTATAGAGGATTTTATAGGCCATGATCAGTTGGTTATACTGGATTAGGCTGGGTAGTTCAAGCCACCCAAGCTGATTTAGATTGATGCAATGATGTGTCCTAAAAGGCAGCCCAGTGGCAAACCTGGCAATGTGGTTGTAGCAAATTTAGAGTTTGTTAAGGACAGTCAAATTGTTAAATTCGAGAGTAGAGGGGATGCATACAGAAGGGTTGAAAGAAGGTGAGAGTGAGCTATGGCAATTTTAGCTGGAGGGGTTAGGAAGGCTTTTATTCTGTAAAGTGACCCTAGTTTTTTATTGATGGTTTTGATAGTTTGGTTAACATGTAGGTCAACTTTTAGATTATTGTCTGTGATGACACCTAATAGTTTTGTAGATGGGTCAGGGGAGATTATTGTGCCATCATTTGATTTTATGGTAAAGGTGAAAGCGGTAGACCTACGTACTGGTGAAAATAACAGTATTTTAGTTTTTTTGGGATTTAGGATCAGACAATGTTCAGAAAGACAGTTTTCTATTGTATTAAAGATGGTCTGGGTAGCTGACCATAACTCTACTGGAGATGTGGCTGAGCAAATCAAAGTAGAGTCATCAGCATATTGGATACAGCTGACTTTTGGGATGACAGTATAAAGGTCATTAATAAAGATGGAGAACAGCAAGGGCCCTAGTATAGAGCCTTGTGGTGCTCCAAGGGTGTTAGGTAGAAGGTTAGAGAGTTTGTTCTGCCAGAGGACAGCCTGCTGTCGACCATTCAGGTAGGATTGAAACCATTGGAGAGCTCCAGTATCTAGACAGAATGTTTGCAGGGTGTGGATTAAAAGTTGGTGATTTATATAATAAATGTGATTAACAACTGCCTATGTCATATTATTGCCTATGTCATAAGTGCTAATTCAATAAAGATGTTTCTTGTTAAAAAAGAATAGACATTCTCTGTAGTATAAATTTGAACATTTTTCAGATTATGAGGTAACATACCTCTCATCTGTCTAGCATTTAACAAAATGTCCATATTTTTGCCTCATATTTTTGATCTGTTCCTTGAAAAATTTGTGGCTGTTTGGCAGTAATGAGAGATATTCGAGTTTCATGCTTTATATCCTTCAGAAAATGCATGCTAATGCAAAAACTATTATTCAAGCAACTCTCTTATAGCAGAATTATTTAAAATATGACCCTGATTTTGGCCCTTTTTATCCCCCCACTACTTGAGAACTTGAGAGGTGTGGAATTATCAGAAATAGTGATGATGTGATGATGTATTACAATTCCAATGTATATCAAATGAGTTTGAGAACTGTCACAAGAATAACAGAACACTAGTGCTGAAAAGTCCCCCCAACAGGATTGTATTAAATGTATGTTGCTCAGTACTAATTATACATTGCCTTGTTGTTATGCCTATTGTGCTAGTCTGGCCTCCCGTTCATGCGTTCTAGCACCCTATTGTAGACCATATGCCCTCTCCTCCTCCTGTTTTCCATAACTAAGACTATATTTACACCCCAGACTTGTTTAGACTCTCCTTGCTGCTTGCTTCCTCCCTCTACCACTAAGTAGCAGCATCAACCTAACTAAACCCCACGTGTACACTTTATTCCTGATAAGTTAATTTTCTGCTAAAGAGACTTTTGAATTTATCATTTTGCGACTGTATTTATCCTTTCCCTTTATGCTAAACCTCCCTCAGTAAAGGTCAGCCTGTCCTACCTATCCTTAAACTTCAGAACATGTCCTCTTTCTACAGCCATTTATCTGCTCTTCACTGATACATTTTCTGCTGTACTCACTTCTTCTTCTCCAACCTGCTCCGTTCGCCCTTCGGGCTCACTCCGCTCCCCTACCCTGCCCCCAATTTTCACCCGCCCCCCCCCTGCACTCCTACCTTTATTCCTCCTTGACTCCCCCCTAACCTGTTCACCCAATAGCTGCTCCCCCACCAGTCCCCTCCCTTCTACTTCCCTTCCATACTCTTCCATCTGCACACCACCCTTATAATTACAATCCCCTCCTCTTTTTTGCATTCCCATATTTACTCCTACACTAAGATCCTATTAAAACCTTCAGTACTTTCTAATACCTCCCTTCCTATTCAACCTTCTCCTTTCCTTACTCCTACATCATTCTTTCTCTCTTTTACCCAATATGCTCTTATCAAGGCATCATACCCTCCTAGAACCCTGCCTTCTCTCCCTCATCCTGATTCCTCTTTATTTTGCTAGCTTATACAACTCTAATACTTGCCCAAAATTACCCACTAAAACAACCAGCATACAGACACACCCTCACAATCAATCCTACTCCCATTTCCACTCCATCTCCTCATCTCTCACCCAGCCTATCACTCTTCACTTATTCCACCCTAAAATTCTCTCTTTTAAAGTTAAGAATTTGTCACCCACTCTAACCTTAAAACCATCAATTTTCATACCTAGTAAACCCAAATGGTTAAAGGATAATACCTTTAATAACTAAGTCCAAGCTGGTGATATTCATCCTAACCCTGGTCCTACTCTTTCCTTCGCCAACAACCACCTTCTATCATCCACCTCCTACCACAACACCCTAAAGCTTTTTACTTTAAATGCACAAAGTCTCAATAACAAAATTCACTAATTTCAAGCTTGGTTAAGCCATAGCTAAACTGACATCTTAGCCATCTCCGAAACATGGCTGAAACCATCCATCTCTAACTCTGAGATCCTACCCCCAGGATTTCATGCTCTTAGAAGTGACCGTCTTAACAAAAAAGGTGGCGGCTCTGCCCTAGTCTTCTCTAACCTCCTCACCATAATTGCCCTCCAAATTCCAATTCCCCAATTCCAGAATACGGAACTAACTGCTGGACTACTAAAATTAAATAAACACAAAAATACCTGTATTATTGCCCTATATATCACACCTGGTAATGATATCTCTACACTCGAAGAAATTCTCTTATGGGCTTCTACTAGAATTCACTATGAACATACATTCTAGGATATGTAAATATTGATTGGAACAAACTCAATTGCCATTCTCCCTCCCTAACAATTAACATCTACAACTTCTCTCAGTTAATCCTCCCCATCACCCGACCAAACAAAAGAAATCCACCCGGATCCACCTTAGACTGGATCCTAGTCTCAGATCCAACTAAAATAACTAACTTTGGCACTATTCCTAATACCATTAGTGCCCACCTTCCAGCCTTCATATATCGCTTAACCAGCTCTACCCCACACCAGCATCAATATATCCACTCTCACAAACTCACTAACTTCAACCTCACTACTTTTTCAAACATTTTTAAACAGATGAAATGGCAAATTCTAAACACCCTTCCACTTGACAGAGCTATGGAATACTTCAACTCTGTCTTCTTAGATACCCTAAACTCCCTTGCCCCTCTAAGACACAAAAGAATAAAAGCCAAAACAGTTCCTTGGATATCCAAAGAAAAATAAATCATGAACCAAAGAGATAAAATATGGAAACTTTACCAAAATAATAAGCTGTCCACTACACTCCTCCAATATCAGCAGCTACGTAACCTTGCAAAAAAACTAATCACCAAGGACAAAAAGTCCTACTACATTAAACTCCAGTACAAAAATAATAATAAAAATCCCAAACTTATCTGGAATTCAATAAATTCTCTTCTCAATCCAGGCTCCAGAATAACCCGTCCTGACCCAAGTAAATCTGACCTCAAACTAAGCTCCAAATTTAACTCATTTTTCATAGAAACCATTTTGAATCTCACCAAGACATTTCCTACATTTCCTAACAATAACCCAATTTCCTTATACTCACCACTTTCCAACTCATCTAGCAACCCTCCCTCTCTGTTTGAGCTCAAACCCATCTCCACTAACTTTATACATAAACTTTTGTCCAAACTTAAACTTTGCTCTAATGCTCCTGACAAAATTCCTTCCTCATTCCTGAAATGTGCTGCTGATGGTATTGCTCTTCCTATCAGCATTATTATTAACAGATCCATAAAGGAATCATATGTCCCTAAACTCTGACGCTCAGCCTATATTCTTCCACTTCACAAAGGAGGCAAAAACACCACCATCTCAAACTTTCGCTCAATCACTCTGCTCTCACCAATCTCCAAAATCCTAGAAAAATGCATCCACCTCCAACTCATGCCTTTTCTGATTCTAAACAACCTTCTCACAGCCATGGAACATGGCTTCCGACCAGGCCACAGCAGTATTATCGTTCTACTCTCTTTCCTTGAAACTGTCAACCAAGCCCGAGATTCAGGATATTTAGTTTCTACCATTTTACTTGATCTGTCCAAAGCTTCCGCTACTGTATCCCACAAGCACCTTCTCTTTCAACTCGCCAACCTCCATCTCTCACCAAACACTATATCCTGGTTTTCCAGTTATCTATCCAGTAGATCACAGGCATTCAAAAGGAAGAACTCCATCTCTTCCTTCCTACCCACCCCAACTGGAGTACCACAGGGATCTATTCACGGCCCCATGCTTTTTAATATCTTCATCAATAACTTTCACTCTGCTATTCCTGACACCAAAATCATTCAATACGCAGATGATTCTACCTTAGTCTGCTCTGCCTCAAACCTCTCTGAACTTAAACAAAACCCAAATTGCATTTTCAACAACTGAAAACTGGATGTGCGAAAACCACCTCTTTCTAAATGCTAATAAATCAAAGATTCTACTATTCCCTCCTACAAAGTCCTTCTCCTATGACAAAAACAACTTCAAAGTCTATAGCCTTACCAATTCACCTATATAAGTAGTTCCCTCTGCTAAACTACATGGTATTACCATGGATGAAAACCTTAAATTTGATATACATATTCAACAAAATATCAAGAAAACCCACCAAAAGCTAGGCATGCTGTACAGAAGCAATCACATTCTCTCCAACTCTACTAGGCATACTCTGGCTACAACTTATCTTCTCCCTTTTTTATTATATGGTGCCCCTCTCCTAACCAATCTGTCCTCCACTATCACCTCCATACTAGAAACCTGCTATAACAAAATCTCTAAATTCACCACTAACTCCAAGAACTATACCCATCACTGCCTCGCCCTACAATCCCTGAATTGGCTCGAACTCCCTAATTACCTAGACTATCTCCAACTCACTTCTGCTCACAAAATCATATTTCACCCAACAAAATGCCCTGCCCTAACTAATCTCCTTCCCCCCTACATACCCAAAAGAACACTAAGATCTGAACATCAGAATCTAATAGCTATCAATAAACCTAAACATACTGCTGTCCAACTTCTTCTCTCCTACTCACTTGGCAAAAAATGGAATTCCCTTCCATCTACTCTAAGATCTATGCCAAACTCTGAAAACTTTAAAAACCTGCTTTTTAAACACCTGTCTTCTAAGTGAAAATGTACCTGCCTTCACCCTACCTAATCCAAGTTAAAACTTCTGCTCCCAGTGTGTCCTCTTTCTTTCTCCTGGGCTCTCTATGCTTTCAATAACACCTATAGCTACTCTGACTCAACTCAACCTGTAAACAGTGTAAATAGCATCCATGTTTAATTGTGCATAAGCAGAGTGTATCCTCTATGTCTTTTATGTGTTGTCTCTCCCTCTACTCATATTCTTACATATATTGTTGTCAAACTCCACACATTAAAGTGCTCCTTAAATGAAATTGTAAAACCCTGTTAAATGCCATGACTCCAAATGTGTTAACTCTTACTTTTGTATAATGTATCTGTTATACATATGTACCACTTGTATTGTAAATGTATTATGCAACTTGGAACTTTTCTCCCCAGGCCTCCACTGAAAATGGGTCATTTCGGCCCAGTGGACTTTCCCGGTAATCAAACTGGAAATAAATAAATAAACAGCTTAATAATCATTTCAGCAAGGTCATCTGTCAAATTCCCCATAAGCCTTTCACTGTAGAACAATATTTTGTTCATTGTCAATACATGCAGTGATTTGGGAACACTAAGTGGTCTGCATTTGGATTTCAATGCACCTATATCATTTTTGATAAAGAACCCCTTTGGAATATTATATCTGTTGTTTAGGATAGTGGTCTTAAGTGCTAGTATTAAGTATTAGGACAGGATAAGGGCTGAGTTAAATAGTACTATAACTTCCTAGGACCCAAATGCCATAGTCTTACTTATAAATTGTGCAACATAGAATGACTTTCTTACTATCTTATTTACATGATGGTCGAATGCCAGATTATTGTCTACATATGTTCCCAGATGCCTAGCTACCAGGTCAACTCTTGCTTGTGTGGATGTCTTCCCAAAGGGCACTATAATGCACTTCTTGGCATTGAGTTTTAAACCATGGCTTTGGCAGCAGTCATTTGAGTTAGTGTTAGGCTGTCTTGCAGGATGTTAGTGTCATGGGAGATTCTGTGATAGCTCCCAATTTACAGTCATCTGTGAACTTGGTAACTAGAGGCCCTAGACATTATCTCTGACATCTGAGAAGTAGATGCCAAACAGTAAAAGGCCCAGTATGGATCCCTGAGATATTCTGCTGGTGACTGGTCTCTTGGTGGAGGTGGTTTCATCAGTTTTGACTTCTTGGGTCCTATCTGTGAGCCAGTGAGCAATCTAGTGAGTCATATAGGGACTTTTGCCTATTTTGGTTAGTCAATAATATTTGAGTGGGGGATCTTATTGAATGCTTTAGCCAGGTCAAGTTAGGGGGTATGCACCGTCTTCTCCTTATCCATTGCCTTGGTGACTTTCTTGAAGAAATCAACCAGTTTGAGTAAGCAAGATCTTCCCTTGACAAAGCCAAACTGGGATTGTCCAGTGTCAGTATGTTGCCACTGTCCTTGTTGATCATTTCCATGATAATTCATTCCATGGCTTTGCATACTAGACCTTCCAAGGTCAATTGATGTACCACCCTTGTGAAGAGGGCTGACTGTTGCAGTCCTCCATTCACTTGGTATATAAACTGTTTTGAGGCTGTAGTTGAAAAGTGTCTCGAGTGGCCCAAAAATGTCATATTTTAAGTTATTTAGGAAATAAGCTGGAATATTGTCAGGGTCCACTGAGGCATTGATTTTGACCTTGGCAAGTGCTGCGAAGACCTGCTCCCTGCTGATAGTTGTGGGATATGCCAGAAGGGATTTCACAGGGGGTAGGAGGGGGAGTGGGGATGAAGTTTGAGCTGAATTTGTCTGCCAGCAGATTCACTTTGTCTCTGTGCTCAGGGCTAGAATGGTGAGTTGTGATGATGTCTTTATTAAGGAGTGCCAAATACTTAAGGAAATGTTATTGGTGAGGGGGTTCCCAGACAAACTACTTAGTGAGGTGATCAGGGAGGTAGTAAATAAAAGAGGTATATTTTTGCTGATGTAGATTGAGACTTCCACCTTTAGACACTATCTGTGCTACTGTTGGTCTAAGTGTGTGGAAGGTACTGTAGCTTTGCACTGCTGGAGTACTTTCTGTGGCTTTAAACAAAGACTCATTAATGTATCAGATGTCTACATTTTCCAGACTGAGGAGAGCTTGTAAGGTATGGAGTTACTTGGTGAGGTACCTAGCTTTGAGCAGTACCACTTTAAATTGCTTTGAGTTTTATTTATTTTTTATTTAAGGTTTGACATGCTGGAGTTGCCTAAACAATGCTCTAAGGAGTGGGTTAACGTTTTAGCCAATATCCAAAAGCCTAGGGGGGACAGGTTCAGACCATCCAGGGCAAATCAACATACTATATTAACCATGTCCTACTATGCTGACAGATATTGAATCTCCATGAAATAAAACCAGAAACAAGCCAATTGTTAAAATCAATCATTCTTTCTTCATACTATGGCATCATCCTTAGTGAAGGTTGAATGCTGCTCAATACAAGGCACATACCTATCTGTGACACATATTCTGAGAGATCTATAATGTCTCTTTTCATATAGAATTCTGAATAAAGTTGAAAAAAGTTGTAATAATTTATTTTTATAGAAAAAAATGTAAATTATAAAGGGATATCAAACAGTATAGGAATAAAACAGCATATTCAGGTTCTCATTTCTATCCCTCAAACAACAGTAATAAGGTAGCTTTTTCAATAGGTTCTCATGTATTAAATGATAGTAGGATAGAAGTGGGTAGATTAGAAGATGATGTATGTGATTCTGATACCTGCAGAGGTGAATTTCATGAATTACCGGATTTTCAGTATCCCAGATGTTCGGAAAGACTGGCAAATCTTACAACACAGAGGCTGAATTCCTGTCCGAACTACATTCAATCCCCCAGAAAGGATATCAAAAACAGGGGAGGGGGAAAAAAAAAGATAAACAATAGTTGTAGAGATATAATACATACACACCAAGATTTTAATATCTATAGTTACACCAACAATCCCATATCCAAAGAACATTTTACCCTATTTCTTAAGGGTTTTAAGTTTGTTCCTACTGGGTTTGTTGATATAGCAGATTCTTTGGTGGAACTCAAACAATTTATGAGGAAATTAAATTTTAATATATTTTTTCAAGAAAAAAAAAGCTCAACAGGTGGATCATATACTGAAACTGCCCTTAAGTGAAAGTGCACCTTTAATCCTCCTGAAGATGCATATAGAATTCATTCTTGTGGTATGCATTTTTATTCACTAAAGAGAAGATGATGCTATTTAAGCAATTGAGGATGGATACCAAAATACACATTATGAAACCAGATAAAGGAATAGGATAGTGATATTTGACGCAGAGGAATATTCCAATGTTATGCAAGATATTTTGTTAAATGACGATACCTACACACCAGTATAAAAAAAACAGATTAACATTGCTTATAGGAGAATTGACTCCAATCTCAAAGAATATGTGTTGAACTAAAGGATGGATCTAGAGTCTTACAACTTTTTGGTAAACCCAAAACCCATCATACCTTCAATTTTTGGAATATCAAAAGTTCATAAGGATGAAGAAACCACCTGTCAGGCCTATAGTTGCTGCAGAGAGTTCAAAAACGCATCCTATTGCGGTACTGGTTGATGAATGGGTGAAACATGGTTGAGACTACATCATACTTAATCAAGGATTCATGGGACTTATTAAGACAACTGAAAAACAATGATTGGTTGGAAGATCTTTTACTAGTAATGACTGATGTGATAGATCTTTTTCAGTTATTCCAAAAACTGAAGGACTCAATTTTTTTGAGGAAACTTTAATTTGATGTTCTTCCTTTTCCCATGACAAGGTAAAGTTAGTGATTGAATTTATGTCTTTGATCTCAGAAAATAACTAACATATTTTTTGAAAGGGAGTATTTTCAGCAGGTTAGGGGTGTAGCCATGGGCATATGCAAATCTAGTGCTTTTGGGATGGGAACAAAAATATGTGTGCTACAGTAAATTCTCCAGGAATCTACATTTGTATTTATGATTCCTGGATGGTATTTTTATCTTATGGGATGGTACTGATGAAGAAATCGTTTCTTTTATAGAATATCTAAATTCCACTACCAATTATTTAAGATTCACCTTTAATTGGTGTCAAGATAGGATAAACTATTTAGACCAGATGGTTGCAAGTCCAACATTTACCAAAAAAGCACTTTCTGTAATTCCTGCCTGCACTTTTCAAGCAGCCACCCCTTTTCGTGAAAGAAAAGTTTAGTCAAGGGGCATGCAATAAGGGTGGCCAGAATGATGTCCCAGTATGGCGAGGTTTGGGACAAGCTGTTGAAGTTAAAAAATATGTTTTTTGTTGAGGTTACCCTAGGAATTTACTTGATGATGTTTTGTGTGAAGTTTTTAAAGAATGAGGGGCAACTATAAACCCCTGTTGGGTATAGGTTTGAGCAAAATAGTGAAAACAGATGAGGTGGTTAATTATGAGAAAGCATATGTTACTCAGTATAATCAGCTCAGCAAGGAGACAAGGAACATTGTAACAAAGAATTGAAATATTTTTAAAGTGAACCCCGAAATATACAAATTATTAGATAATGAACCTATATTTATTATTAAAACCGCACCCGATTTTAAAAGGTTGCTTGAAAATAAGATATTTGTTTATACTGTCAAAGTAAAGGTACTATTGCCTGTGGCTGCTTTAATCATAGGTTCATAGGTGTGTACTAGGCTAATGGCCCTGGAGCCTTTACAAACCTAGCCCATAGGATTACCCCGGCATGGTGCCACCCGACCTTAGTTCCCAGTGCCTCTGTCAAGTAAAGCCAATAGTGTGATCCCTGGGGTGAATTTTCTATTTCCCATCCACTCATCATTCTCTTCAAGAGGGCCAGTGAGGTGCTCTGCTTGACATGTATGGGAAGTCTATTCCATAGCATGGGCAGTCTCTGGGTTATGAACCTGTCCCTCCAGCATGTTCTGTTGATTGTGGTAATGAGTTTGAGGTCTCTGGAGCGTGTGGTGCGGATAGATTGGGATTTCTTTAGATGTAGCATTTCTAACATAGCTGGGTCAAACATGGCTTTGTAAGTCAAGCAGAGATCGCCTCTAAGTAGGCAATATGAGACAGAGAATAATAATAATAATAATAATAATAATAATAATAATAATAATAATAATAATATCACCAATGTGCTGGATATAACCTTGGATAACATTTGAAAGAGTAAAATCATTTTTCAAAAAGAGAACTGTATGACTTTCAGAATTGTATGTTTGGCAAAATGTGACACCTGCTCATGTTTCTATGTTGGCAAAACAGAACATGCACTTAAAACCCATATATAGAAGCATCTTTACGATATTACCAACAAAAAGGAAAATAATGGATTATACAAACATTCTGCAGAGTGTGTGGGCTTTAAGAAATTTACATTTGGTATCTTGGAACAGATACAGTTAAACCCTAAGGGGGCAGACTGGAAAACGTGGTTGAATAACAGGGAAATATTTGGCCACTCAGAGTAGCAGCTAATTTTCCACCAGGAATAAACAAACGTGTCAATTGCACCATCACTAAATATTAAAGCAAGTAAATGATGATGTTAAACACAATATTTACAGTTGCTTAAGATTTTTTTTAGAAACCATTATGTGGCAGTTTAAACGTGCTTCTTTTTATGATTTTAACATACTTTTTAAACTTTCTCCTAGTAAATTAAAAAAAAAATACATATATATATATATATATATATATATATATGTGTGTGTGTGTGTGTGTGTGTGTGTGTGTGTGTATATTTATATATATTTATATATATATATATATATATATATATATATATATATATATATATATCCCCCAGGTGAAAAGGTTAAAATTTTAGGTTTTCTATTAATCAATTTATTTATTTATTTAAATTTGTTGATCGGGAGTGTCCGACTGGACGTAGGTCCATTTTCAGCGGAGGCCCGGGGAGAAAAGCTCCACAGTTAAAATAAACAGACAGTATTTACATTGGATTACATAGTGATTAACAATTTACATAGCAATTACTTACAACATATTTACAGATGAAGAACATAGTACATCAGTAGACAACTATAATCTTTATCTGTAAAGTGCATACCAGACATTAACAAATGTTACAAGAAGAAGTTTGTGCTGTATAATAAGTACTGGCTTATGAGCATCTGAGCTTGCTATAATCAAGGTAGTTAGTGGAGTGGAAAGAAAGGTAGTGGTTGGATGGGGTGGATGATATTAGAGTGGAAGTTGCAAGGGCATATCCAGCATGTTTTTGGTTGCGCTTTTAGTAAAGTTTTGAAGTGGGTGCATGATGGTATGGAGGTTATTGTGGGTGGGAGTGAGTTCCATAATTTGTCTATGCCGCAAGAGAATAGTGCTTTACCAGCAGAGTTATTGGCTTTAGTGATCCGCAAGTGATTTTTGCTGCTGGATCTTAGTGGTCTGGTGGCGAGAAAGGGTTGGAGTAGATTCTGGAGGGATGGGACATTTAGTGGATGGTTTACTAGTTTGTGGGCAAGTGAGAGTTGATACCACTGAAGGAGGTGAGGGAGTTCAAGCCATCCCAGTTCAGCAAGTGAGAGACAGTGGTGACTACGGTAGGATGCCCCTGTGACGAATTTGGTGATTTTGTTGTAGCAGGTCTCTAGCTTGTTTAGATCACATTGCCTTAGGTTGGTATATATTGGACAGACATAAAGTAGGGTGGAGATAAGGTGGGAATTTGCTATTGAAATCTTTGCTGCTTTGGTGAGAAATTGCTTATTTCTGTATAACGCTCCTAGTTTTTTGTGGACTTTTTTTATAGTCATGGATATGTGAATGCCAAATTTTAGTTTATTGTCTATTTCCACTCCTAGGAATTTGGTGTGTTCATTTGGGTATATAGTGGTGTTGTCTTTTGCCGTGATGTTAAAGTGAGCGTTGTTTTGAGTATGTTTGGTGGGTTGGAAGATGAGTAGTTTAGTTTTGTTTGGGTTGAGTATTAATCGGGCATCGGATAACCATGTTTCAACAGAGGAAAAGGCTTCCTGTGTGACTTTTTGCAGTTTTGGTAGGGACTAGGCTGAGCAGATGATGGTTGAGTCATCTGCATATTGTATGAGTGTGCCATGTTTGGTGGCAGAGGCTGGATTATTGGTGTAAACAGAGAAGAGTAGGGGTCCAAGGATGGATGCTTGGGGAACCCCTCTGGAGACAAGTAGTTGGGGAGATATGTCATTCTGCCATACAACGGATTGTTGGCGGTCAGACAGGTAACTCTGAAACCAGTTGGTGACCGATTGTGAGAAGGATAGGTTATTGAGGACAGAGATAAGTTGTTTGTGTGGGACCATGTCAAATGCTTTAGAAAGGTCTAGGAAAGTAGCAGAGGAGAGATAGCCATTGTTTTTATGCTGAAGGATAGTGTTAGTAAAGGAGAGTAAGGCAGTGGTGGTGCTATGGTTTGGTCGGAAACCATGCTGAGTACTGGAAAGGAGGTTGTTAGTAAGGAGGTAGTCTGAGACCTGAGAGTGTATGCATCTCTCTAGTATTTTGGAGAGTGGAGAGAGAGAGAATAGCTATGGGGCAGTAATTGGTTAGTTCTGTGGAGGGTTAATTGATTAATTAACCAATGGTAATGACTTTGGTATGTATATAATAAAGGCAGTCTGAGAGTTTTGTAGTTTCCATTCTGATGAAGTCACCTTGCAGTGGGACGAAAGTGCTCAATACATGGAAATAAACGGGATTTTAAACCTATGTGACCCTCTCTTGCATTATATTTTCTTGGTTTGAGTTTATTTTTAAAATTCACTACATCTTTTTGCTGATTCATTTTATACAGTCCAGTGATTTACATCTCACATCATTTACACCTAAGTGGACTATTATAGAATTATATTTGCACCTGTGGCACAGTGACTTAAGTATGTATATGATATTGCAGATTCTGGCTCCAGATAAGCAGCTTATTATCTTCTTCTTGTTTAGGCCTGGTGATTGGTACACTTGGGTGTCATACAATGGAATCCCCTATGGCAAGAGTCCTATGTAAAGTGTTTGATTGCATTATGGGCTTCGATCTTGGGGGACCATTGGGTGTAGACATATGTGGGGTGTTTGTTGATGATTCTGGGAGTGTGCTTTAGAGATTGCTGAGGACAGGAATTGTAGTTTCTAGGCATAGGATGTCTTTCAAGTTTGAGAAGTATTCTTGTAAGTGCCTCAGCATATGATGGTCTATGTGTGTGGTAAGTAGTATGTGTGGAGGATGTAGAGAGTATGTTCTTGACAACCTTGTTTGTAAGTGAAATTTTTGATTCCAAGGAAGTTGTGTGTGTGCATCGCTCAACTCCTATGCACAAGGTACAAGGTTCGATCCTGAACTCTGGGCAATACCTGTATGATGTTTACATGTTCTCCCTGTATCCCTGTAGGGTTCCTCCCAAAAAGATGCCCAGTATTTCTATTTCAAACTTTCCCAATAATGGAGCTGTGGGCAGCAGCACAGACTCTAGTTGGTGCCCTATAGGGGAAGAGTTTGTAGACCAACTGCTTTGGGCATCTACTATGGTGCACAGTATCCTCAAGATACCAGAACATGGATCACAGACTGCATGCTGTGGCAGAGATAGCTACTCACTATTGTAAAATATATGGCACTAGGTAATTCTGTCTTGTTGACTAATGTTGTGAAATGGCCATGGATATTTGTTGGTGATAAGTGGGTTGAGGACCCATCCTACTCCTTCCTACAGTAGCGACCCATGCTAATGGTGGGATGGTTTTTGTGCACCTATTGGCCAGTGTGTGCATCCCATAAAGCCCAGAAGCACTGGGTCAATAAGCTACTGGCTGACTAGTGTCCAGTTGCCCCATTTGGATTACCTGGAATAGCTCTGTTGAGTGAAAGCTGAACATAAAACCAATCAACCTGACAAACGTGATTTAAGAACTGCTACACTCAGTTTAGGTTCACTGACAAGAGGGAGCTTGGAAGTGGATGACATGATGGTAAGTGTGATGATAGAAGGGACTGCCAGCACAGCTAGCTGGAATTTTGTAAATAATTATATGTCATTTGTGAATATCAAACTGATTTATACAAGATACTTGTGTTACAAATGTATTAGAACTGTATGTCATGTGTATATCAAACTGATTGCACAGATGTTTGTGTTGAAAATGTATTTGTAAATAGATTGTGTTTGAAATGTATCCACAGTGTGCCCTACTGGAGAGAACAAAAATGTACATGCACCATTGTGACTGTTTAAATGTATATGTTTTAACAGAGGAAACTGGAGGGTTAACCTCAGTCCAGCAAACTTCAAAATATATCTGAAATTATATCACTTTGCAGGCTAGGCCATAAAGAAGCTACCTCTCAGGTTTCAAGGTAAAGTCTGTATTAGGAAGCTTTCTGTATTGTCTTTGGGGTGAACTAATTACTACTCTGAAAGTATGGAGGTATGAAATTGTTTTATGGCTTCCAGCACCTGCCACAGATCTGAGCAAAAGCCAATTTGTGTGTATTTTTACAGGTAGGTGCTAAATCCTGCCAGCTTCCAGCAATGAGAGTTTGCATGGGAACTAGAAATCAAATGACCAGAAGTGATATCATTCTGCAAGCTATCCCAGAAGTAAAATTTTAGATATTATTTTGAGAACTCTCTTAGTGAGACTGAGCGTTCTGTACTCTGTCTTGAGCCTGACAACAAGAAGAACCAATTGCGATTCTAGGGGTATTTGGGGTTGCTGGGAAGTGCTAGATAGTCATTATATTTCCTTCATGGAAATATCTGTGGGAATGGATGGTGTGTTGAGTGGTTCACTGGCAGAGTGGCCACTGAATGGAAGGGAAGAGACTGGTAAAATGGAACAGGACAAATATTGGTTTAGATATTTTAAGAACAGCCTGGAAACACACCACATGAATTAGTGAATGGTATTTTGGCAAAACTGGATGGGCATTGTTGTTCCTGCTTGATGTACTGATATGTGTGAATGTAAGAATGGAAATAAACTTATAACTAATAAGAAACTAGACGGGTCTCATCATTTAAAGTCTATGGACTGTATAAACATGATTAGAAGGAGCTAATAATAAGAATAAACATTACAGCTTGTGATCTCTCAAATAACTAAGCAACAGCCAAACACACACACACACGCGCGCGCGTGCAGATACACACACACACACACACACACACACACACACACACACACACACACACACACACACACACACACACCCACACACACACACACACACAATAGTCATGTAATGTATGATTGTAGTAAATCTAGACATAAAATATATAATTGTCATATAAGATGAAACAGTCTGCTGAATTTAGATATTAAAGACAGGATTTAATAACATGGGATGTGTATAATAACACTACTGTCTTAACTTGTCATAAATGACATACACTGCATTGAACATCAAGGGGAAGCATGATGATTTTCTTATATAAGTAAATATGCATAACACGTCATGTAATTGCTTTAACTTGAATTGTAGTTTTTGTAACCCATCTTGACCATATATAATACTTAAGTGGTTACCAAGATAACTAATGTTTTATACATGACGTCAAACTGACAAAGTTGTTCAAGAGAAACAATGGAAGCCTGAACCTGAAATGTTACAGAATGTAACAGTTATATTCGGGTCTATAATAGATGAGCGACCATTCCGATGTTCGAATCATAGATGGTCGACATCATATGATCGAACGTCAGAAAGGTCGAAGGTGAAAGTCAACGGCTTTTCACATGCAGAATGAGAAATTTTCCCTTTCTGCACTGAAGTGCATTCTTGGAGTTGGTATATTTAAGTAGGAGGGTCTGGAGGGTGCAGGGGGGCTTGCTCCCCTGCTCAGAGCGGTAAGGTACATTTTTTTTTTTTATTTTATTATATAGTCGATGTTTCAAACTTTGCTTATATGAGTTTGTTCATGTGAGGCTCGAAGTTTTGAAACTTCGACTATATAATATAGACCCTTATTCTGAACAAATAATATTAAATTGACAATAGACACTCAAGTTTAATAACATGGGCTTGAATATAATAACACTACTGTTTTAACTTGTCATAAATGACATATACTATATTGAACATCAAGGGGAAGCATAATGATTTTCTCATATAAGTAAATGTGCATAACAAGTCATGTAATTGCTTTAACTTGAATTGTGGTTTTGTAAAACATCTTGACCATACATAATACTTAAGCTGTTACCAAGGTAACTAATGTTTTATACATGACATCAAACTGCCAAAGTTGTTCAAGGGAAACAATAGAAGCCTGAACTAGGAATGTCACAGAATGTAACAATCACATTCTGAACAAATAGTATTAAATTGACAATAATCACTCAGTTTAACCTTTACTGATTATACAAAATAGAATGTTGCCATTTAAATCTAAAAACTTTCAGTATATGCCATAAAATGGCAATTTATGAATATGGAAAGGGAACTTGTAATTATTAATCACAATAAGTGAATTTATTGTTTTTAATCTATAATTTCACTCATTTTTATAATAAGAAATGACAGATATCAAAATCCTTATGTGTAGAAAATGGGGGGGGGGGTGGACTGATAATAAAAATGCACTAACTTTCATCAAAGTTTACATAAAACAAACTTGATGTTTTTAGCAAGTTAGCAACAAACAGAGTGATTACTTAAATGCTGGCAAAAAATGAAATATAACTTCTGATACATCCAGTAAAATACATTGAATTATAAACATTAAGTATAAATATTATTACCACCTATTTATATTAAATAATAAGTTTTGAAAGACTTCATTAATAAGGGTGAATATGTTAAATGTGTGCTATAATCTTTTACTTTGGTTTTATATATGATACATCCTACTTTACTATGATTGAATTGCTTGTCATCTATCTTTCATGTAAATATTAATTGCTTATTCAATAAATAGACATGTATATTGTATTAGAATTCTGTCTAATCTACAATAGTACTATATGTGTTCAAAATCATATAAATATTCCATATTCCTATTACAAATATTCTCCATGTGATAATTCAATTTATGGAGCTCAGATGATCTGGATTGTCCAGATATGAGTGATAATCTGATGGACTTAGGTTTATCCATCAGATTAGGAATGATTTTCATTCCATGGCTAGCGCGGATCTTAGTTTTATTAACATTTATTAATTTAAATTTGTTATTTCACAAAAACAGTTTTAGTATACCTGACCAAAACATTACTTTATTAGTAAACATTAAAAGTATAAAACTGATAATTTCCTTTAAAAGCTCAAACATATACTTTATAGTTATCAGAAGAAAATGTTTAATAGTCATAATAAAACAAAAAATACATAGTTTAAATAACCTAAGATGGATTTAACTTTATTATCTTTAAATACCAGTGACTTAAACAATCCTAGCAAGAGATGAAATATACTGAAATATTTAAAACTGAAGAAAGCACAAGTTGTCTTCATTCAAGAAACTCATTTCAAAACAAATGACAATTACAAATGGAATCCTAAGGAATATATGATATTGGCACAATCCTTATAAGACAAAGACAAAAGGGGTAACAATTTTATGGAAAACAAATGTGATTAACCCAGAAATCATTTATAAGTATGAAGATAAAGAAGGCCTTATGGCATTAGTAATAGTTAAATATGATAGCAGAATATGGACCCTAGCCAATCTATACTTGTTCCCAGGCATTCGATCAGGAACTGTTAAAAAACACTTGGATTTTTCATTTCCAATAATTATAAAGGCAACTTAATATTAGGAGGAGATTTTTAACTGTATATTTGATATTTCTGAAACTACAAATAAAAGACCGCTGTGTACATTTGCTGTATCAAAAGCTTTAAATAAGAGGGTAGAATTATTTCATCTTGTAGATACTTTCATATTTAAAGAAGATAAATCTTTGTTGTTTTCTCATCAAGATCTCAGATTTGGTACCCAAACTAGAATAGATAAAATATTTGCTGTCCATGACTTACACTCTAAAATCATTAATTTCTCAATCACTCCCTACCCCTTTTCAGACCACAATTCCTTGATACTAAAACTTCAAAATGGGTACAAACCATTAATCTTTAACTCCAGAATTCCAGCATATATAACTAAAATTAAAGAGTTCAAACCCTGGTTATTATCTGAATTACAGTTCTTCTTAAATATTAATTACACCGCAGAGATGAATAAAATAATGATATGGGATTCATTAAAAGCTTACATATATGGTAAAACCCTAACTTGGTATAAAAAAAATCAGAGAATGGGATTCTGAATTATTAGATCTACAATCCAAACTTTTGTCAATAAAAGCTGAAAAAATCAAAATCATTTGGAGATGAAAAAGAAAGTAGAAGTATTAAACAATACATACAATGAAATTCTAACACATAAAAGTAGTTTAGCTTTAGAAAAACTAAAAATTAATACTTTGGCTACTTCTCCCAAATATCTACATAATTTATCCACAAGAATAAAAATACAATCAAAAGCTAATAATATTAAAAGTATCTTCCATGAAAAGAAAGGGGGGAATGTCTTGGATATAGATGACATTCTTGATGCCTACAGAAATCACTATATGGAACATTTCCAAAAAGAAGATATACATATTGATCAATTAAATCTAGATGAAAAATGTTCTAATATAAAAAAATACCAAAAAAATTAAAACTAGAGCTGCAAGCACCTATATCCTACAAAGATATTACAGATACAATAAAAGAGGGTAAAAATAATAAAGCTCCAGGTATAGATGGCATAATTATGGTGATCTATAAACTTTTTCCTTCAAACATATTATCCCTCTTCTATGAAACTCTATTAGAAATTCAGTCACAAGCTTTAATACCACCCTCTTAGAGATATTCCTTAATCACACCAATCCTAAAGGAAAACAAATCACCAAACCTCTGAACCTCATATAGACCTATATCATTATTAAATAATGACTATAAGATATTTATGACAATACTAACAGAATGAAAATGCCATTATCCAAACCAATAAATTATGATCAAACAGGATTTATATATCATAGACACACACATGACAATATTAAAAGGATAATTTCTCTTATAGATTGTTAATAAAGAAAATAAAGAAACAGTCATAATTGGCTTAGATATAGGGAAAGCCTTTGATTTCCTAAATGTGGACTATTTATCCAAAATTCTGATGTTATTTGAATTTCCTCATTCCTTTGTTCATCTACTAAAGAATATATATACAAATAATTTAGAGCATGTTAAGCTAGGTCCTTTCACCTCTAAATCTATACATATAACAAAGGGTACCAAACAAGGATGTCCCATGTCACCGATTCTATTTGCTTTGCCTTTTGAAATATTGACAGATTCAATACGTAACAATACAAAAATCAAAGGAGTAGATGTTTATGAACAATACAATTTTAAAGTAATGCTCCTTGTTGATGACATATTATTAACATTATCCAATTCAAAAGAGACATTAGAAGAATTAGATATTCTATTTGACACATTTTGCAGGACTTCAGGACTCCATTTCAATAAATCAAAATCAAAATTTTTATTTTTTAAATAAGAAAATAATTGCAGATGAAGGGAAATCACATTATAGGGAAACAAGAATCTACCTTAAAATATCTAGGAATTGAGTTATGCAAGGATAACAATGAATTAGTCTCACAAAATTACAATACTATCATCAGTACAATTAAAATCTCTGTGGAAAAGTGGAACAAAATAATATTAACATTTGAAGCTAGACTACAGTTAATAAAAATGGTTTTACATCCCAAGATTCTATATATATCTTTGGCAATACAACTGTTACCAAAAAGGAACATACTCAAAGAAATAAACTCATGCCTTATAAAATTTTTATGGTTTCCCAAAAGAAACAGAATAGCTTTAATACATCATATCAGACCATGGAAATAGGGGGGATTAAACTTTCCTGATATAGAAACATATATATCTTTTATTGTATCTGTAATATCTTTGTAGAATATGGGTGCTTGCAGATCTAGTGTTTTTTGAATACTGGCAAAGGCACTTGCCTCCCCCATAGTGCCTTTTTTAGGCAAGGCTCAAAAAACAAACCCACCTCCATAGACAACACAAAGAAAAAAAGACTAAGGGTAATGCTGCTCAACGCCAGAAGTCTAAACCTCAAGATGCATGCACTCGAGACTCTCCTCAGTATGGAGAATATCGTTATCTGTGCAGTAACAGAAACCTGGTTCAAGGCTCCCGAGAGCACCCCAGCACTAACAGGTTATACTTCATACCATGATTTTCGGCCACAAAACTCGGACTGGACCACAAAAGGAGGGGGAGTATCCATATTTATCAAAGATATCCACACCTCCAGGTTAGTGGCACTGCACGAAGCATCGGAGACCATCCATGTGCAACTAACAGTGGGCAAAACTGCCTTTCAGTTTGTAGCATGCTACAGACCACTCTCCCAAACATAGGAACCTCACTCGGCTTTCCTGAGAACACTGGAGAATATGAAGGTCTCTCCAAACACCATTATATTGGGTGACATCAACTACCCAAACATTGATTGGGAAAACTACTCAAGCCCTAACACCCTCGCCCAACGGTTCCTAGAATTTATAAACTCAAATGCTATGGAACAACTGGTCACCACTCCCACAAGAGGGGAAAACATATTGGATCTGGTCATTACCAACATGGGGTCTCTATGTTCCACACCAGAAGTATACCCTCATTGGTAAGATCAGACCACAAACTAATATCACTGGACATCCATATTCCGTCCCCACCCCCAGCCAAGGAAACCACAGTGAAGAACTTTTCAAAAGCAAACTTCACACTTCCCAAAACTGAGGTGGAATCCTTCAAAGTCCCTGGGCCAGTGTAAAATACGACCCAAAATGCAGAATCCTTTACAAAAGCATTCTATGGACACCTACAGGAATGCATGGAGCATGCTATCCCAAATAAAACCAAGATTCACTCCTCCAAAGGCAGGAGACCTGTCTGGTGGACCCCGGCCATAAATAAGCTATACAACAGAAGGAGAAAGCTACTACATGATAGAGCAAAATCCCAAAAAGGAAAGGCGTCTCTGATCAGTACTAGCAAGAAACTTCGATCCCTCATAAAATCATCTTAAGGCCAGCTTCGAAAGAAAAATTGCACATGACACTAAAGATAATCACAAGGCCTTCTTTAGTTATGTCAGAAACCTGGGAGACTACTCTCAGATATGCTCTGAGTTAGTGCAAAATTACAAAAAATACACTAAACCCACAGACATTGGCAACATCCTGGCAGAAAGGTTTAGTGCAAACTTCTTGCCCCCTTCACCCCCAAAAGAGCAAATGTCTATCCCAACAGAGTGTAGCCTTCCTGAGATCACAGATGTACAGGTGAGAGCTGCCCTATCCAAAGCAAAAAACACAGCATCAATGGGACCAGGGCTGCGTCTTACACAAGCTCCAAGAAATACTAAACCCTCATATAAAGTCACTGTTTAATCTCAGCCTTACTACAGGATATGTACCCAAGGAATGGCATACAGCAACTGTAGTCCCACTCCACAAAGGTGGTGTCACAATAGACCCTGGAAACTATCACTCTATAAGCCTGACTAGCCTGGTCTGCAAAGCTATGGAGCGTATCATCATGGAAATCATAAACAAAGATATTGGGAACCTCCAGACACTGGATCCTACCCAATTCAGCTTTGTTAAGGGCAGATCTTGCCTCTTGAACATGGTTGATTTCTTTGAAACAGTTACCAAAGCCATAGATGAAGGGAAGGTAGCCCACACAGCCTACCTGGACCTCGCAAAAGCCTTCGACACAATACCTCACTCGGGCATCATAAATAAGCTCACCAGCTTAAATATCAACCTCTATGTCACAAGATGGGTTGCAAACTGGTTCAGGGATAGAACCCACATAGTCAGAATAGCAGGTGCCATGTCAGACTCTAAACCAGTTACAAGTGGCATCCCACAAGGCTCAGTCCTGGGACCTCTCTTGTTCGGTATATATTTCTCCGAGGTACAGGCTAACATGGGTGGACTATGGCTGACCAAGTTCGCAGATGACTGCAAACTGGGTGCCATAATCAACTCTCTGGCTGACACAAGCATCCTCCAAAAAGGTCTCAGAGAGATGGATAACTAGTGCCAGAGCCATGGCCTAAAGCTAAATGCCAAAAAGTGCATAGTTATCCCCTTTGGGAAAAACAGAGTGCCCACAAATTACCACATAGGTGATAATCCATTAAGTATGGAAGAAGTAATTAGGGACTTGGGGACCCAAGTAGATAGCAATCTCTCCTTTGACAATCACGTTGCCAAAGTGGTTAGAAAGACCTTCTATATAGCCCACCTTATCACAAAAGGGTTCACATCTAGATCAATAGAGGTCATTGTGCCCCTCTACTCATCACTTATCAGGCCCATAATTGAATACAATGCCCCATTTGGGATGTAGCTTACCTGACACCTGCAGCAACTGGAAAGACCCCAAAAGTACCTCACCAAGAGGATCAAGGGGCTCAAACAGATGCCCTATGCAGTTCGGCTAAAGAAACTCCAGCTCTACTCAGTTGTGTACTGCCTACTCAGAGGCGATCTGTGTCTGATGTATAAAGCCATGTCCAACCCAGAATTAATGGACATGCTTCAGCTCAGGAAATCCAAATCCCTTAGAGCTACACGCTCCAGGGACTTGAACCTCAACACAGAAATAAATAGGACATGCTGGAGGGACAGATTCATATCCCGGAGGCTCCCTTCACTCTGGAACAAAATCCCAATCCATGTTGGGCAGAGCCCCTCACTGACCCTCTTCAGGAGAAATCTTGACGAGTGGATGGGAGATCGTAAGTTTACCCCTGGGATCTCTTCTGTGTCCCTACTTGACAGAGGTACAGTAAACTAACCTTAAAAGGCCTACCTTCTGTGACCTACTATACAAAGGCACAGTCAACTAATCTAAAAGGGTGGCGAAAGCAAACACACTCTGGCTAGGCTTATAAATGCCCTAGGGCAGATAGCCTAGTATCAACCTATGAACCTATGAACCTATATAAAAACATCAATATATAAAACAATTTCAGACTGGATAAGTCCAAATTATTCTGCAAATTGCAAAGACTTACTAACTGTAATATCAATAAATGAATTTGATTTACAAAAAAAAAATTCAAATAACAGATAAAAGCAATTTGCCATGGCACATATTATGTATTAGTATGCAATATAACATAACTAAGCCCACTAAAACTCATATGATTAATTATTACATTGACTCATTTAGGAAAATTATTAATGGAAATACAGATTTAAAAATGTGGTTTGATCTTTTAACACCATTCATAGTTACAAAGAGCTATCCATATAAAATATACAGAGAAATAATTAATTCCTGGGAACAGAAAGGATTTGTTTGTTGGTTTCAATGCATCAAAGAACTAAAAGTTCTGGATATGCAAACAATAGAAACAACATACAAAATTCCACAACAAGATTAGCTAACTATGCAAAGAATTCTGACATATTCGCAAGATTTATGCAGAATAATTAGTAATTCTTCATGTAAAGAAATACCTAAACTTACGAAATGCCTATATGAAATCATATATAATGATTATGACATGGGAAATAGTATTTCAAAATTTTATAAGATATTGATAAATTATAAAATAACACCCAAATCCTCATATTGGAATTATATAACAAAAGGACACTCATTACAGCTAACTGAAGAAATTAAATCAAATATTTTATTATCAATAAAACATACATCCTTTACATAATACTGGAAAGTTTTTAATTGGAAATGCTTGCACAGGGCATTCTTAACTCCAGATAGAATTACTAAAATTAATTCTTCCACAAAGGGAATATGTTGGAGGTGTGAGAAAATACACAATGCAGATTGGAATCACATTTTTTGACTGTGTTAAAATGAGGCCATTTTGGAATGGTATTAAAAACTTTTTACAAGCTTTATTTAATGAATCATTTAACTTATCTAAAGCTCTAGTGTTATTAAATGTGTACAAAGGCCCTTGTTTGAATGAGTGAAATATGTATCTAGTATGGACAATACTTGCAATCTCAAGGAAGTGTATAATAGGAAGATGGAATGCAAACACAATACCAACTTTGGAAGACTTCTACAGCCTACTGAAGACCACAGCATTGTTGGAAATTAAAATTAAAGAATTAAGGATTCATCCTAAGCCATTTATTAACAATCCATGGAAAAAAGTCTTATCATTGATTGACACTTTACAATAACTGAACAGATACACTCTGATAAATGGATTGTTATACCTATAAAGTAATTGTATATATTTAGCTCTATTATAGTGTCAGGCTGATGTAAATAGTGTACATAGTTATTTAAGATGTTATATACAAATACTATGGAATTTATTCAACTGTATTTGAAAAATAAAAAATGTTTTGAGGAAAAAAAAGAAGGACCATTTGCCACATCATCTGCCTTTCTCTATTACGTTAGTAGGGAATAGTCATTCTCTTAGATTCAGTATGGAATATAGTGAATCTTCATTTAGATTTTGTTTTACTTTATTTGTCTGAGTCTGTCCTTTAAGAGTATTTGCATATTTATTTAGCGACACTGTGTGGGCCACTCCTAATAGCCTTGCTCTTGGTCAATCTACCATTTGTATTAATATTAATTTCACTAAATATATTGGGTAACCTTGTAAGAGCTTTAAGGTAGCTGACAGGAGTGTCTGGTGGTGGTGGTAACTACCTTATAGTCTGGGCAGAAGGGGGCATAGCTAATAAACCTGTGCCAGCCTTTTCCAAATATGTATGTGTGTGTGTGTGTGTGTGTGTGTGTGTGTGTGTGTGTGTGTGTGTGTGTGTGTGTGTGTGTGTGTGTGTGTGTGTGTGTAAATCAAATGTTCAAGAGTATGTGTGTGTCAGCTACTTGGGCAGGGACACGAAGTACTGGTTGGACAGAGAGGTTGCTGGATGTCTTGGCTTGGACACTCAGCTGAGACCTCAACTCTATAGCTGTGCCATTGGGGAGTTTTACTGGGGATCTGGAGAAAGAGGGAGAAACCAGCCCCAGACTGACTGTGTTTCCTGTGTGCTGTTATGGGAAATTGTGCTTGATGAAGAAAGCTGCATCTGGAGATACTGTGTGTGTGTACCTGTTATCCTCTCAGTGAATGTTCCCCACAGGTGTCAGTGGTGATAATTGAAGCTTCTTGATTACTGGTCCAGACGTGGAGCATCACAGTAAGGAGGAGGTTTGACATCCTATTTATCCAGGAGACAAGATGGAAGGGCAGTGCAAAAAGCCAGTTGGCCTGGGATAAAGAGTGTACTACTTCAGAGGAGTACAGGCTATAAAGGGTGTGGGAACTGTGGTGAGGGAGATTTTACTGAAGGCAGGGAAGGTTGTCATCAGAATTAGTTACAGACTCATGACAATCAGACTGCAGTGTAAGGATAGGGCAATACTCATCATTTCTACCTATGCCCCACAGAAGGGTTGTGATAGCAAATAAAAGAGAGCATTTAGACAGCACTTGCAAGACCTTCTAGATAAAGCAGGGCTGAATAAATTGTTGTTATAATGAGATTTTTGCCTCCAAGGAAGGCACATATCAGGACAGACAGAACAGGATGTGAGGGCTGCCTGAGTCCTTTTAGGTGAGGCAACAGGAGTAAAGAAGGAGAGGCCAATTTATACTTCTGTCTAGCAAATGTCTTGATGGTGACTAACACATGGTTCAGCTAGAGTGATAGTCACAAGACCACATACAAGAATAGCCAACATGCAACTTAGATTGACCTCATCCTAGTAAGGAAAGGGTTGAATAAATGATTGCACAGCATGCCACAATCTGTTGCAAGCAGTGGTCAGAGAAGGCTCTAAGATCAACAGAGGTCAGGTTGAAGACCTAGAAATGTACTGGAAATAAAGTACAACAATTCAAGATATTACTCCAGGCTCTAACACCTCAAGAAGAAAAAGAGGAAATAGGTGGAGTTGAAGAAGAATGGCAGCTGCTCAAAACAGTAAAGACATAAAGATAAAGAAGGTAGCCATACACCCTTCATAAGGGATGCCAGCAACAACTGTTCATCAGTTCACAAGACATCAAAGGCAGATGAAAGGAGTACTTCCAGTAGCTTCTGAATGAAGAATGTCTCACAGAAGCTGTACTGCCCGAGAAGCAATCTACGGTGAAAGAAGAGGAGGAGCCCACCTTAGAAGAAGTAAAAAGCACAAAGGAAAATGAAGTCAGGCAAAGAACAGCCTCAGATGCAATCACAGCAGATATGATCAAGATGTTGGATGAAATAAGGGTGGCATGGCTCCTGAGAGTCCTCACAGTATATGAGGTGAAAAGCATATCCAAAATATCTGGATAATAAGCTTACTAGTGTCAGTATTCAAGAACTAAGGGGATATTCATAACTGTGGGCAGTACAGAAGTATCAAACTCCCATGACACTGCATGAAAGTCCTGTAGAGAGTGATTGATAAATGAATATGCAAAGTAGAAGTAAATAAGATGGGAGATGAGCAGTTCAGATTCATATCAGGATGCAGCACAACTGACCTGATGTTTGTAATGAGGCAGATACTTGAGAAGAAGTAAGAGATGAGGAAAGAGCTCAACAGGGCATTCCTAGACTTGGAGAAAGCATATGAGAAGGTGTCAAGAAAGTTGATTTGGGCAGTTCTGCAGTGGAATAAAGTTCCAGAAATAGTGGTAGAATTAGTGTGGGCTATGTACAAGTACCTAATGACTCAAGTATAAACACTATTCAGTCTTACAGAGGGATTCCCAGTGGGTGTGCATAAGGGTTCAGCTCTGAACCCATTGCTGTTCATACTGGTGATAGACGAAGTTGCTGTATGCAGGCATTGTGGTATTACAGGCAGACTCTCAGCAAGAATGTAAGCAAAGGATGGGAGAATGAATGGAATGGAAAACTGAAAGCACATGGGGTGAAACAGAGTAATGATAAGACAGTTGTAATGGCAATAAATGAGGGAATCGGAAGAAGCTGAGAATTGAGATAGAAGGGAAAATAGTGGAACAGGTTAATATACATCTTCAAGTATCTGGAAGGGGTGGTTGTGGAGAAGGGAAGTTTATAAGAAGAGGTCAATGCCAGAATAAGAGGGGCTGCAGCCAACTGGCACAGAGTCTCAGGGGTAGTGTATGACAGAAGAATGTCAAAGAAGCTAAAATGTAAGGTGTACAAAATAGTGGTATGAACAGTATTGTTCTAAAGTACAGAAACCTGGGCAGTAAAGGCAGAGCAGTTGAGGAAGTAGAGGTGATGGAGATGAAGTACCTGAGATGGGTGGAGGATGCAAACTCTGGGAGAGACAAAGAAATAAGGGCATAAGAGTAGAAGCTAAAGTAGCTCAAATTGTGGAAAAGGTGAAAGAGAACAGATTATGGTGGTTCAGGCACATGTGCAAAAAACGCAGAAGACAATCTGGTGAAGAAGGTTTGACACAGACAGGAAGACGGCCAGAGGAAACATGATGGAGGTGGATGGATTGTGTGAGTGAAAACCTGCAAAGGCTTGCATGACTATCGAAGAAGGTAGGAGAGTAGTATTAAATAGAGAGATATGACAATAACTGACTCAACACTCCAACCCCATGTAGAAAATGTGAAAAATGGAGTTGACGATGATTTAATGATGATGATGATGATGATGAGAACATGAGGCAATTCATACATTGTCTCAGGATAACCATATCTACCAAATTGGCCACAAAGACATTTGAAAATTGTATATCAATGTTGTCTGAACCTGTATTAGGGTGGTGTATTATGATTTAAGGACTGGGTTTTACAGAGGTCTCCTGGGGAGGTTTCTAGGGTTTAGAGCAGATGTTAGATACTGCTAGGATATGGTATTAGTACTGTTTGACATATAAAATAGCTGCTTTAAGCTTAACTCTTTTCAATACTTCACTGTCTTACAGGTTACAGCCCTAATATAGCTTTATAGGTAAATTTTACAGTCTAAGCATGTGCTTCTGTACAGGGCACTGCCAATTGCCATGGTGAGCAGATCTGCACAAACCAGCATAAGAAAAACAAAATAACTGACTCATGTGCCCTCTGGCAAATAACCAACTACACTTTGAGTTCTGCTGGAGTACTTCTCAACTCAGAGAGACCAGGCAAACACCTTCTGCCACAAGATGGATGATCCTGGACTTCCTATTGTTAAAACACAGCAAAAAGGACTCTCGAGTGCAGTTCAACAATAAACAACTAAGTCCTTGGTTTACTGTTTTCTTTTGTATTTTCTAACTCAGATAGACCAGGCCAGTACTTACTGCCACTAGATGGACCCTATCCCAGTCCCCTTAATGTAAAAACACAAAAAAGATTGCTTGAGAGTGTAGTGCTACCACTTAAACAAACAACCTGGACAAGGCGATTTCAAGTATTAGGGACCTTTAAAATAAATTAAAGTGCCAAGTCAATAAATAAAGCAAAAATAAAGTAGTAGCATTCTAAATCATTTGACATTAATGCAATATAATAAATCTCACTATCTGACAATGTGGCAAGGTGCCAGAAAAGCTGGAGCTTGGACTCTAACCAATTAGAGTAAGAGGAGGAGTGTGTCATTTTAAATTCACTTGGCCTAATTTTGTCATGGCACAAACTTTCAGAATTAACTTTGTCATGACACAAACTTTCAGAATTAAAAAGACCCTTGATTCTTACATGAGTAATGAAAAGCTCATATAAGGACAGAATTACTTACTGATGTAAGCCACATATTAGATTAACTCTATGATACTATGAAATCATCTTTGATGTGTTGTAAGCAACATATCCCAAAATGAAGTGGAATGCATTCTATGTGTCAAATCATGGATTAATCAGGAATGACTTTAGGCTCTTTTTATGAGCAAACCTTCTGCTTCTTCTTCTTTCGGCTTTTCCTGGTTAGGAGTTGCCACAGCGGAGCATCTGTCCGCTCATGACTGGCAGTGGAGTTTTACGGTGTCGAGTTGCCAGCCTGGCACCCAACCTTCCACAGAAAGCACACACATGCACACACTCACACCTAGGGCCAATTTAGAGTGTCCAATCCACCTACAGCATGTCTTTGGGATGTGGGAGGAAACCGGAGCACCCGGAGGAAACCCACATGACCACAGGGAGGACATTGCAGACTCCGCACAAAAGGCACCCCAGCCGAAAATCAAACCGGAGAACCTCTTGCTGTGAGTCGACAACGCTAACCGCTGCACCACCGTGGCCATCCTCGGAAAGTGATTCTTATTAGCAGATATCCAGTGTACTGGGTTTGATATTTAACTTTAAACATCATATAACTTATTGTGGGACATTTTCATATTTTTAAACTTATGGCGATCCAAGTAGATGATTATACATTATCAAAATCTTATATTATTTTCACTACTTAGTTTAATTTCTTTAAACTAAACATTATATTCCCTTCTAAATATAATAGACTGATTTTTACTTTCTCTCTTTATAAGTTGTCATCTTCTAAATTAAGCAGTATTTTCTAACAAATGTGATGCTGGTGTGATAAAAGGTTTGGCTATATCTGAAGCAGTTACAAAACTACTTATGTTCAGTCCTTGCAAGGGTGATCAGTGCATAACATGTATTCCATATGTATGTCAACATGCCACATTTTGAACAGTGTGTTCAGATTCCTTTTCAATTGACCACCTCTAAACCATTGCTTCATGACTCAATGGCTATACTCAGTTTGTTATTGTAGTTGTTCTTGCCAGTTTAAAAATTATAACAATGAAGAAAAACAAAAACATGTAAATCACCTTTTTATTTAAATCCAGAGCTGAAAGAAGACACAGGGGAGAAAGCATATGAAGTGATCCTTTGCTCAGTGATAAAACATTTCTCTTGCATATCTGTAAGATGCAATTTCTGGAAAGTGTATGGGTATTACCTGTTCCTCAAACGTTTGTTTGTTTTGTTTTGTTTTATTTATTTTATTGTATAGTATTTTATTCTGTAAGTATGTAAATCAGATCACAAAGGAAAGTTTGTCACACAATCTAACATATAGTCTCACAGTTTGTTGCTCTGAAACTTTCCTTTCCAGATACATGTAATTGCTGGTTTCCTTAATTTAGAAACAGAGTCACCCAGTACCATTTGTGACTGCGCCCCTCTCTGTGATTTATATTGGAAAAGTGAAAAGAGTTATAGTATTCAGACATTGTTTCTGCAATAGGTGCTTGTTTTAGTTGGGAGGTTCATTAGCGTTCACATAGAAGGGAGTATTAAGCTAAATCTAGTTCAACCCAGGTAACATTTTATTTAAGTAGCAACCAGATTGTTGTTTAGTTTCTTCTGCCCAGCTAATGATTCCTAGCTAGATAATAAAGTTGCAAACCTGTTAATGTATTTCTTACCATGTCAAAAGGAAACACATTAGTGAGGGTTTCTTCAAGTGTGCTTTGCTGACTCAAAACTTTTCAGAAGTAAGGAAAGAGTAGAATTTTGGATGGCAGTTCTTAAGGAGGATAACAACAACCATACAGGGTATAATATTCATAAAGAAGCACAAAGTATTCCAAGAACTAAACCAACATGTGAATAGAGGAAGGAGATTTTAACAATACAGATGACTGCAAGTAGGGGTATAGAAAGTAGGCAAGAGGAGGCTGGAGAAAATTAACAAAGGAGCCAACGTATTGGGAGCGAATAACTAGAGAGGGAAATGTGATGGAGTGAGATAAGGCCAAGATTAGGGACTGCCTTACCTACCAAGAATTGATAAAAGATCATTGGCAAAAAAATGAAAGACCAGCACTGGGAGAGATTTTAGGTGAGTCTAGAACCAAAGTTGTTATTAAAAAAGGATAATTATTAGAGCATATAAAATATTGCATGATAACGATAAAAGTCAATCAGGGAAAATTAAAAAAGACAGGGAAGAGAGGGAGAATGGAAAGGCAGTACATAAAAGTACAATGGGAGGACATTTGGTTGTTTCCTAAGTATTCAACAAAGTATGCAGGTTTAGTATTTTTGCTGAGGAGAATTTGCAAATGCATCTTTTGCGTATCTCAAGCAGACAGCAGAGATTGTTTCCTCGGTAGACAGGAAATATTGGAAGTATGATAGAAAAGACAGAGAAAGATAACTGGGAACATACTGTGGGAGTGCAATGAGCTGGTAATTTTTTTAAATTGTAGTGAAAATGTTTAAAATTCTCTATGAAATATTTTATCAGAAATGTTGGGGGGGACAAATGGTTGTAACTAAAGAAATGACTCATTTGAGCTAAGATACAAGATCTGAATTACCCAGATATAGTAAGCCTTACAAACTTTAATGCTATTGGCTGTCAAAAATGCAATTGTTAATAAATGAAAATCAAAAGCTAAATAGCTGGACATGAGATCTGTAGAAAAGGACAAATCACCTATAAATAAATGGAGTTTGTTGGGAACAATACATGCAGAATAAGATTCAGGAGGAGGGGTAGGAGTGAAATTTGTGAGAAGGCAGTAATTCATGTAATGTTGGAGTGAATGAAAATTGTTAAAACAAAAGCAAACTGTATACTACATGAAAATAAATGAAATGATATTAATATTTATTTTTCTTTTCTGCTATATCACTTTTTAAAAAATGTCATTTCTAATAAAGATGTTTAAAAACGTTCCAATGCTAATTAATCTTCTTCAGGACTTGGGCTATGGAAAATGTAAACAAGGTCAGCAAATTAGGGAAGCAGATTAATTTTTTGGACTTGCACAGTGCTTTTGATACATCATTAAATTGATAAGATTTAAAAACTGATTTGAATAGACAAGGAATACAGGGGAATCAAATGGCCCGGATGAAGCTAAGCCTTATTTGTAGCCATCAGCATTCATATGACGTCCAAAACACAATCTAGCCCAAAAGCAGGTAACGAGGGCAGTCACATCCATCCATTAGGAGGTATGGCACTTGTCATTGCAAATATACTTGTTGTCTGTTCTGAGAGCAAAATAAATTGAAAAAAAAAAACAACAAGGAAGTGGCAACCGATAAACAAACTGCAGTCCATCCACCCTGCCATTACATTGTTCTTTCCTCCTGGCCCCCCTGCATGCCTAGGTTGGATGTTTGCTTTGGTGGTTAGATTCCGCAGGGAATCAATAAAAAGTAAGCCAATACTGCACTGTGACTGAACCATAGCCACAGAGAACCCACAAGGAGAAGTTCAGCTGCACTGTGACTGAACCATAGCCACAGAGAACCCACATGGAGAAGTTCAGCTGCACTGTGACTGAACCATAGCCACAGAGAACCCATGTGGAGAAGTTCAGCTGCACTGTGACTGAACCATAGCCACAGAGAACCCACATGGAGAAGTTCAGCTGCACTGTGACTGAACCATAGCCACAGAGAACCCACATGGAGAAGTTCAGCTGCACTGTGACTGAACCATAGCCACAGAGAACCCACAAGGAGAAGTTCAGCTGCACTGTGACTGAACCATAGCCACAGAGGACCCACATGGAGAAGTTCAGCTGTGCTGTGACTGAACCATAGCCACAGAGAACCCACGTGGAGAAGTTCAGCTGCACTGTGACTGAACCATAGCCACAGAGAACCCACATGGAGAAGTTCAGCTGCACTGTGACTGAACCATAGCCACAGAGAACCCACATGGAGAAGTTCAGCTGCACTGTGACTGAACCATAGCCACAGAGAACCCACATGGAGAAGTTCAGCTGCACTGTGACTGAACCATAGCCACAGAGAACCCACATGGAGAAGTTCAGCTGCACTGTGACTGAACCATAGCCACAGAGAACCCACATGGAGAAGTTCAGCTGCTACATAGCCCTCAACCTTCCATCTCCAAAATGAGGAACACTAGCCGTCATAATGTGGAACAAATGGGCAAAATGTGGAACACATACTAATGGCTTACTAACAACTTCAAATAAGGTCATAGGATAGTTAAAATATGCTGGCTTTACTTATAAAGAAGATAGTTTAATGAATTAATATGATTCATTTATGTTTACAATGGATTTCACTTAAAAAGAAAATCCCAACACTGAATGTGACAGTCTTTCAGTGTGGAACTTTGAGGAACTTCGAGGAACGTGAACTTTTTAAAACACCGAATGAGGTACGTTCCTCATAATGAGGTACACTTGAGAGGTATGAGCTGCTAGATGTGACACTAACCATAAATGCAGCTGAAGAAGATCTTAGATGGTAACCCAAAGTTATTAATAAGAAAAACAGAGATAAGCTACTGTCTAAACCAACCTTTCACTTCCATTAGATAAAACACATTTTAATGGCAGCTATTTTCTTCTACTATTTTGGGAAGTATTACTTTGTCTTATTTTGTCTGGGGGTTACAGTCTTTAAGAAATGTCATTCACCCTTGCTTGTGCTTTTAACATTCTATGTATATCTATTACATGCAGAAGTAAATAAGTCTGTAAATGTTGCTAAAAGAGAGGTCCTCAGACTGGAATCTGGTTTTCAGATACACACAACACATGGCACTAATGTTAAACTGGAAGGCTGATGTAACAGAGTAGTAAAGATTTATACATTAAAGTTCTTTCACTTATAACTGACCTCTCATAGTGTCTGGAAACCTACTGCACAGCTGGCTGGATGACTGTATCGGCTGTATCTTGTCGGGGTGTTAACACTGTCTTTGGTAGAGCTTTTTTTTTTAAAGATTTGGTTGCTGTTGTTTGTCTTTTCGGCTTTTCCCGGTTAGGGGTCGCCATAGCAGAACTCCGGTCCGCTAATGATTGGCAGTCAATTTTTTTATGGTGCCGAGTTGCCAGCCTGACACCCAACCTTCAGCGAAGACACGCCCATTCACGCATGTCTTCTGGAGGCCACTTGACCGCAGGGAGGACATGCAGACTCCACACAGAAGGCACTCTAGCTGAGAATCGAACAGGAAAACTTCTTGCTGTGAGGCAACAACGCTACAGCTGTAGAGTAGATAATTGCCTCTTAAAAATGAGCAATGAAACATTATGACTGCTGCTTTCCTTGATGTCTGTTTCCATAGTTTATCAATCTTCAAATTATGCCGCAGTGGTACGGCAGTAGAGTTGTTATCTCACAGCAAGAGGTTCTCCCATTCGATTCTCGGCTGGGCTTGGGATTGCCTTTTGTGTGGAGTCTGCATGTTCTCCCCGCGGTTGAGTAGCATTCAAAAGACATGCATGCGTAAATGGGCGTGCCTTCATTGAAGGTTGGGCATCGAGCTGGCACCTCGGCATTTCGTAAAAATCTACTGCCAATCATTAGCGGACTGGAGTTCCGCTGTGGCGACCCCTTACCGGGAAAAGCCGAAAGACAAACAACAACAACATCAATCTTCAAATTATGTATCTTGGTCCCAAAAGCAAATCAGTATGTCACCTGATATATTTTATACAACAAAGAGGCAATATTAGTGGAAGGTGTCATAATGGACTTATAAAATATTGCTGCCAGAATGATGTAATATCATTTGTTTCAATATTTTTTGTTCGTACATCTGTAATTTACCGATTTCTGACTTGAGAATGATTTAGTTTTCATCTCAGGTACATTCACAAGCATTACATAATTGACGTCTTCTCTCATTACTTACACTCATGTTATGTGCACTTATTATAGATGTACTACTATACTGCTTGAATGTTTTAACTCTTACTTCTTAAGAAATGCTCAGTGGGTAGAGACAGGAGTTAATTCATCTGCTAGCTACACATTTGCTTGCAGGATGCTATAGGGCTTTCTTTCTTTTTTATTTATGTCATACATTGTATTCATTGTATTCTTATGAGAATCATAAAGGCAGATATATTTAATATAATTCATATACTGAGATTACTCAGCCACGCCATGCAGTTTCTCAAGAAAATGTCTCTGATTTTACTCTCCTTCGATATAGTTGGAAAGCAATATAATCTTGCACAAAAGATATTCAGTTTGAATTCAACTTTTTTAAAGACTGAAACATTAATATTGCATGCAGCTGTGCATTAATTGTTAAGCTGTCTGTTTTCTCCTCTAGTCATCGAAGGTGAGAATAAGCTGATGTTTGCTCCATGTGCACAAAATGCAGTAGTGATACATGAGCAGTATTCCAGGAATGGATGAGAATAATGCAGGGTTTACTCACAGCTCATGATCAAACAAAGCAGCTGTGGGTAAATCCTGCATTACTAATACACATACAGCGGTAGCATTGTTGCCTCACAGCAAGAGGTTCTCCTGTTCGATTATCGGCTGGAGTGCCTTCTGTGTGGAAGTCTGCATGTCCTCCCCGAGGTCGAGTGGCCTCCGAAAGACATGTGTGAATGGTCGTGCCTTCTCTGAAGGTTGGGCATCAGGCTGGCAACTCAGCACCATAAAAACCGACTGCCAATCATTAGCGGACCAGTGTTCAGCTGTGGCGACCCCTGACTGGGAAAAGCGAAAAGACAAACAACAACTAATACACACACATCTGTGAATTATTGCTATTATTCAATATGCCATTATTTAAAAAAAAGAAAGAAATAAACTGTTTACCTTTTCAAATAGTGACACTGTATGCCCATTTCTTTGTGTAGACTTTTTGTACTGTCTTCCATAGCTGGGGATGGCACCTTAATGTATAAGACATGCATGGGAAATGCACATCCTGATGCCCGTGTGGTTAGTTAGTTCTAATGCAGTTTCTGTCATCTTCTTTCTTTTAAGGACACAGGAATGTGGGAGTGCACCTGCATCCTAATGTTTATCATAGGATGCTTGTAGACATAAAATCCTGGTGGTGAGTTTGAATTATTTGAAAGGATTTGCAAATTTGCTTTTTGTTTTCCCATTGGGTATGACTTTGAGTAGAGCAGATAATCTCTTGTGGTAGCTGCAGCTTTTCAGTTAAATAACTACAGCTGGATGGACTTACCTCTGTGGGTAATGCTGGACTTACAATGGCCAAACAGATTACTTTCTCCAATCAGCATGTACATTTTTGCATATTAATTAAGCTTCAGTTGTCATGTTATCTTGTTATAATTTCATGACTTTTACCTGAAGCGAGCATTTAATTCCATCACCAGGCCTTTCCATGGAGATTCCTGCAATATTTTTATATAAATTATTATTATTATTATTATAAAATTAATAATATTATTTATATAAGAATGAACCCCTCTGTACACTCCTCATTTCTCCTCACCTCTACCATTATGACTACTATTTCTTATTCCACAGAAAGATTATTCACACTCCAAATGCACACACCCCCCTTCAACACTCCCCATACATCCTCCGCTCCTCTCCATACCACAAACACTTTGACCGCTAAAAGACTATTATCCTTATTTTTGGATCTACTGTTGATCCTCCTCTCTGGGGACATTCATCCCAATCCCAGACCCCCTGCCAATAACACTACTAACTCCGTCTCACCCCCATCACAAACTACTAACAAGTCCCTCCTCTTAGCTGTCCTCAATGCTCAAAGCCTCTGTAACAAACTTCCCAACCTCCATGCTTGACTCTCTTATAATCACCCTGACATCCTTTGCATTTCTGAAACTTTGTTAAAGCCTCATCTAAATGTCACTGAAATAATCCCCCAACTACAAATGTATTAGGCACAATAGAATCAAGAAGAAAGGTGATGGAGTAGCCATTCTCTTCTCCTCCTCTCTAACTTTAACACTCTATACCAACTCCATACCTAAAGTCTAACTTTAACACCCTATACCAACTCCATACCTAAAGTCTAACTTTAACACCCTATACCAACCCCATACCTAACTTCTAACTTTAACACCCTATACCAACTCTATACCTAAATTCTAACTTTAACACCCTATACCAACCCCATACCTAAATTCTAACGTTAATACCCTATACCAACCCCATACCTAAATTCTAACTTTAAAACCCTATACCAACCCCATACCTAACTTCTAACTTTAACACCCTATACCAACTCTATACCTAAATTCTAACTTTAACACCCTATACCAACCCCATACCTAAATTCTAATGTTAACACCCTATACCAACCCCATACCTAAATTCTAACTTTAAAACCCTATACCAGCCCATACCTAAAGTCTAACTTTAACACGCTATACCAACTCCATACCTAAAGTCTAAATTTAACACCCTATACCAACCCCATACCTAAATTCTAACTTTAACACCCTATACCAACTCCATACCTAAAGTCTAACTTTAACACCCTATACCAACCCCATACCTAAATTCTAACTTTAACACCCTATACCAACTCCATACCTAAATTCTAACTTTAACACCCTATACCAACCCCATACCTAAATTCTAATGTTAACACCCTATACCAACCCCATACCTAAATTCTAACTTTAAAACCCTATACCAACCCATACCTAAAGTCTAACTTTAACACGCTATACCAACTCCATACCTAAAGTCTAAATTTAACACCCTATACCAACCCCATACCTAAATTCTAACTTTAACACCCTATACCAACTCCATACCTAAATTTTAACTTTAACACCCTATACAAACCCCATACCTAAATTCTAACTTTAACACCCTATACCAACCCCATACCTAACTTCTACCTTTAACACCCTATACCAACCCCATACCTAAATTCTAACTTGAACACCCTATACCAACCCCATACCTAAATTCTAACTTTAACACCCTATACCAACTCCATACCTAAATTTTAACTTTAACACCCTATACCAACCCCATACCTAAATTCTAACTTTAACATCCTATACCAATCCCATACCTAAATTCTAACTTTAACACCTATACCAGCCCCATACCTAAATTCTAACTTTAGCACCCTGTACCAACCCCATACCTAAATTCTAACTTTAAAACCCTATACCAACCCCATACCTAAATTCTAACTTTAACACCGTATACCAACCCCATACCTAAATTCTAACTTTAACACCCTATACTAACCCCATACCCAAATTCTAACTTTAACACCCTATACAAACCCCATACCTAAATTCTAACTTTAACACCCTATGCCAACCCCATACCTAACTTCTACCTTTAACACCCTATACCAACCCCATACCTAAATTCTAACTTTAACACCCTATACCAACCCCATACCTAAATTCTAACTTTAACACCCTATACCAACCCCATTCCTAAATTCTAACTTTAAAACCCTATACCAACCCCATACCTAAATTCTAACTTTAACACCCTATACCAGCCCCATACCTAAATTCTAACTTTAACACCCTATACCAACCCCATACCTAAATTCTAACTTTAACACCCTATACCAACTCCATACCTAAATTTTTAACTTTAACACCTTATACCAACTCCATACCTAAATTCTAACTTTAACACTCTATACCAACCCTATACCTAAATTCTAACTTTAACACTCTATACCAACCCTATACCTAAATTCTAACTTTAACACCCTATACCAACCACATACCTAAATTCTCCACAGCAGAAATGAGCATTGTTCTACTAAAGATTAATAACCATAAAAGTATAGTCATAGCTGCACTTTACATCCTACCAGGAAACTATACCCCCATTCTAAAAGATATACTTTCCTGGTTCTCATCCACAATTTCTAATGAAACAATCATCCTAGGAGATGTTACCATCAACTGGTCCTCTATTCACTCTAGCACTACTTCCATAACTTAAACCTATATGGTTTCTTTCAATTAATCAACTCTCCTACCCGACCCAATAAAGACACCTCATCCGGTGCTATTCTAGATTGGATATTAGTCTCCCACCCCAACAATATCTCTGAAAGTGGTATTTTGCCTGACTCCCTTAGTGACCAACTTCCTGTCTTTGAAATCCACTCCCCATCCCCCTACACTTACTGCACAATTATATTACAACACACACCCTCAGTAACTTTAATCCTCAATCCTTCTCTGATACCATAAAATTAATGAATTGGAGCCCTTTGAAAACTCTTCCCCTTGACAACGCTGTTGACTACTTTAATTTTGTATTCACCAACATACTAAATAGCTTTGCCCCTGCTAGAACTAAAAGAATGAAATCCAAAATTGTCCCATGGCTATCCAAAGATACCATCACTCTTATGCACTTATGTGACAAACTCTGGAAACTCCACCAAAAAACTCAAAACTCCACATTCTCTTAATCAATATAAACAACTGTGCAACATTGTAAAACAGTGTATTTGCTCCGATCGTAGATCCTACTACTCAAAACTCCAGAACAACTGTAACTCTAACCCTAAGAAATTCTGGAGTAGTATTACCACCCTCTTCAAACCTGGCAGAAAATATAACCCCTGTTCTGACCCCTCTGCTCCTGACCATATCATAACCACCAACTTTAATTCCTTCTTTATTGACTCTATAGCCAAACTTACCACATCTTTCCGTTAGCTCACTAACCTCTTCTGCCACGCTCTCCACTAACCCCTCTTCCTCTGCCACCAATTCCACCCTCCCACCTCTCCGCCTCTCTCAACCAACCCCTCATCCTTTGCCAATAATCCTACCTTCCCCCCTATTTTCTCCCTCAAACCGATCCCTGTCAACACTGTTAAAAAACTTCTCAATAAATTAAAACCTTGCTCAAATGCCCCAGTTATCCTTCCATCAGACTTTCTGAAATTAGCTGCTGACAGCATAGCCTGCCCCATCTGTATTCTCACAACTGCTCCATCCTGGGATCCTGTGTACCCCTCCTTTGGCAAAAGGCATTAATCATCCCCTTACATAAGGGAGGCAACAACAATGACATCCCTAACTTCCACCCCATGGCCATACTCTTCCCCATCTCAAAAATACTTGAAAAATGTATTCACCAACAACTTCTTTATTTCCTCCTAGACAATAATCTCCAGTCCCCTACACAACACAGTTTCAGACCCCACCATAGTACCTTCTCAGCCCTCTTATCCTTACCTTGACATAATCAGCCATGACCAAGACTCTGGCAATGTTGTAGCCTCTCTGCTCTTGGACTTATCAAAAGCCTTCGATACCATTTCCCATAACCTATTACTGTCAAAGCTCTTACACCTTAACCTCTCTCCCCCAGCTATAAATTGGTTTTCCAGCTATCTTTCAAACAGGCAACAGTCCGTTAAATGGAACAAATGCACCTCTTCTTTCCTTGATACCCTCACAGGAGTGCCCCAAGGATCAATCTTAGGCCCTTTACTATTTAATATCTTTATTAACGACTTCCATCATTGCGTGCCTAATGCTAAACTTTACAATACACGGATGACTCTACTATCATCTGCTCAGCTGATTCTCTACTGAAACGTATGCAACTAACAAAGGCTGCCTTTAGTTGCACTGAGACCTGGATGCTAAATAACCATTTTGCCCTTAATGCAACTAAAACTAAACTCATGATTTTTCCCCTGCTAAGAACTACACAATAGACAAAACCTCTTTCACTATAAAAGTCAAAATATGCCCCCCATTGAACTAGTCCCCTCACACCAAGCTTCTCGGAGTCTTTATTGATGAACATCTAAAATTTGACATAGACATTCAAGCCAACATCAAGAAAACCCACCAGAAACTAGGTATGCTTTACCGCCATAACCACTACCTAACCTCCTCAACTAGGCTTGCCCTCCTATCACTTACCTCCTCCCCTCCCTCCTATATGGGGTTCCAATTCTTACCAACCTTCAAAGTACCCTCAAAGCTAAGCTGGCATCCTGTTACAATAAAATCTCTGAGTTTGCTACACATTCTAAATCTTCCTCTCACCACTGCATCTCCTTACATTTACATTCACTGAATTGGTTACAACTCCGCAATCATCTCTCTTTCATTCAATTCTCTACTGCCTATAAACTTATTTTCAACCCTTCCCACTGCCCTTCACTATCCTCCACACTCACAATGCACCTTCCTGGCCAGTCTTTTAGATCCAATAATCAAAACCTACTTGAACTGCACAAACCTCTTCCTACTCCTGGCCAATCACTATTAGCCTTCTCTCTTGCACGAAAATGGAACTCACTTCCTCCCCATATTCAGACTACCCAGAATCCTTCTGCCTTTAAGTCTCTTCTCTACTCTTATCTCTCCTTCACCTGGAAATGCTCCTGCTCCCACCCCTCCTTACCTTCCCCTACACCTTTCTTGCAATCAATATCCATATCTTTTAAGCTCAAGCTTCCCCCTTCTGTTCTTCTCCAGCTTCTCTCCTTAAATTGTGTAACAGCTATGTTCTTCCAAAACAAATGTATGTAATATCTCACTGACTGTTTTTCACTACACCTTCTTGCTTTAAAAATTGTATTAACTGCCAATACATTTTGTATGCAAGTATAAAAACAAAACACAGGAGTACGAGTAGGCAGAGTAAAATTATTCACATCAACGGAGCTTCGTAACACTCGCAAATCACTAGGCAGGCAGTTTTCACTTCACCATCAAAAATTCAGTCTTCACCTCATAGATTAAAACATCAGTATTTATTTCAGGGAACAGACAAGTTGGCAAGCGCTTTCACCGTAAGGGCTTCTTCAAGCCAAAATACTGAACTATTTAAAACACCCAGTATATATATATATATATATATATATATATATATATATATATATATATATATATATATATACTCTTCAGAATGACATCATGTCCTACAATTAATTAATCAACAAACAACGAAATAGCATGTCTATATGAAATGCTTTTTCACTGATAGCAGAGATAACAAAAATATACATTTATATACACTTGTCATTCAGTCAGAGCCTATTATATATGTATATATAAAAATATATAAAAGCTAAGACACATTAGATCAACTTAGCCATAAATATAAAGTATACAAAAATATATACAAAAGACATATATAAAGAACAAAATGCAAACATATATTACACAAATTTATAAACACTAAGTTAAGCCCTGAGCCTCCTGCCTTTGAGCATGGGTCTCAGGGGTACTTCATCATTTAAGCCGGGTCCCCTATTTGCTCTCAGCCTAATTATCCACTTAGTCTCACTTTGTTCTGTAGAATTCATGATATCATCTCTCCTGATAGTGGGTTGATTGATTTGTACAACTAAAAATTTAAACTTGTGCTCTAAAGATGTACCTAAGACATGTTTAGAAAGAGAATTCCTACTCGATTTGATACAGATGTTATATTGATGCTCTCTCATCCTATCCTTAAGTCTTCTATCTGTCTTGCCCACATAAAATGCTGGGCAAGACACACAGGTAGCCAGGTAAATAACATGCTCCAGATCACAACTAGCTGTAGGATAAAAATAAAAACATCGCTGA